>NC_056732.1:1885633947-1885756447 GCF_019279795.1 Protopterus annectens | reverse complement strand
TGAGCGTTCGATATTCTTGTTGTCGACAATGTCAGATTCGACATTATTGGCTTTTGAGAATATAATATAGACCCGTATTTTCATACTAATACACATTAGCATATTACCTGATTTCCTACAAATCTTGCTCTGAACTGACACTCCACTGACTTCCTGGAAGTTTTCTGACTCCAACACAGTGTCTTTGATAATCAGTAAAATCCACATCCACAGACTATAAGTGTCTTTTATTCATTTAATATCTAGTAACACACCATTACATCAGCTACCTTCCCTTTCTATTTGAGACTTTAATTTGTATGCTAAAAATAAATAGCTTTTTCTCAGCATTCTTGAATGCAGACTGTCAAGAGCATTCTTGAATGCAGACTGTCAAGAGTTCTGTCACTCTCTTTGTAAAAAAATATATATATATTTCAGCTTAAATGAACTCCACCATTTGTTAGTTGTGTTTCTTTCTTTACTGTGTTTCTTCCAAAGCTATACTTTACACACTTTCCCCATGTATAGTATTAGTTGTAAATATCATATCATCCTTATTTCTCTTCTTCCCTACTGTGAACAAATCAAGCCTGTTTAACTTTCTGCAGATACTGTGCAATATATCTTATAATTGTGTACAATATTCCTCCCTTCTGAATTATTCCAACTTCAGCATTAATATACTAACATGGAAGGGTTTGTTACTATTAGTGCATCTACATTCAGAATATACATTTCTATAACCTCCTAATGACTTATAATTTCATTAGCTATCACTAGGGGCTATGCTCCCCCAACTTACAAGTACCAAGTACTGGTCAAGTAACTTAGGAAAAAAGAAAAAGCATGTCCTATGCAGATCACCTCAAATCCCTGTCGCTATGCTCTGTTTCCTAAAAACTGTTGAAAGGTGCATCCTTGGATCCCCCTGTGATGGGCCTTTTGCAGATCTACAAAATGAATAGTACTAGAATTAGTTGATTTACATATTTAAACTTTGCTTCTGGTATAAACAGGCCATTTTGGAGGAGCAGGTTTGCTTGTCAGAGAATCCCCCTTCTCTGGAACAGACTTCCCATTTGTGTGAAGCAGAGCTCTTCCCTAACCCTATTGAAAAGCAACCTGGAGCAGTGCGATGGAAAATCTGAAATATATCTCGAGTCTAGCACCTATGTCTCTAATGGGCAGAAGCAGTATTGCTCATCTGGTCTGGATAAAACAAATGAACAGTCATGGGTTCTGTTCAAACAGCTTTATTATGTGCAAACACATCAGGATTGAGGCTTAGTAACCTAGACATAAATAAACTTATGAACTTACTATCACACTCGTACATGCTCACAGTCCAGCTGCTCTCTCAAAATGGCTCTGTATTCTGCATGCACTCACTATTTATATGCATTTGCTTCACTTAGGTTCATAGGTGTGTACTAAGCTAATGGACCTGGAGCCTTTAGAATCCTAGCCCATAGAAGTGCCCTGGCATTGTGTCACCAACCTTAGTTCCCAGTGCTTCTTAAATAAACATCAAACACACTGTTCTACATCTTCCTTCTTTGAGAAAATAGCTCATGCATTAACGACAACATTGATCGACATGCAATTGTACAGAAATAATTCTTGACATGCAATTATACAAAACTAGAGAACCATAAACAATTATGTCCAGGTTGCTGTGTATTTCACACTAGATTTGGAAATGCGACCAAATCATGTGACATAAAAATAAGAACTAGGTCTAGCAACGGAGACTGTCTTTACTAAATGTTCAACTTTGGGGACATCATCAATAATGGAAGTAGGTGCTGAGACATGTTCTTCAATAGGAACATTGTCTGGATTGCTCTGAGATCTAGAGTCTGTATCACAGGTATTGATTGATATTGATTCTGATACAGGAAGAAGATGCTTACGTTTTCTCCTGTATTCCCACACCCTCAGAGTCTACAAAGTAGGATCTCAGCTCATTACATATACCTGTCATTTAGCCAACCTGGTTGAAGCTTTTCACCTTTTGTATCTTCATTGTCTCTCCTTTTTTTCAACAGATGAAGAAATCTGCTCATTTTACCATAGCTGGACCTCTGAAAAGATTGCTTTCTGAATAGTTGAGCTTTGCTTACTCTGTTATTTTTAACTTTGGGCACCAACAAGCTGGGACTGACAGGCAAGGTTGTTCTAGTTTGCCTAGATAGAAGTCTCTGAACAGGTGAGCCATGTATATCATCATGGGGTATGTTTTTAAGACTGAGTAAATTCAAAAAGACGTCAGTATTGTCACACTTTGACTTCTTTAGTAATTACTTTGCACTCTGTAGTGCATGATCAGCCTGGCCATTTCACTGTGGGTGTTCAGAACTACTACTAACATGAACAAAGTCCCATTATTTTGTAAATTTCTGAAACAATTGGCTGGTACATTGGGTACCATTGTCAGACATAAGATTATGTGGACTAACATGGACAGAGAAATGATCTTTCAGCTTAGTAATAACAGTACTGGATGTTAGGTTAGGTAGCAAATTGATCTCAAACCAGTTCCAATAAAAGCCTACCAACACTAAGTAATAATAAAATCCCAGTCCAGGTTAGGCAGAGTCCCTCATTGACTCTCTTCAAGAGGAATCTTGATGAGTGGTGGGAGATCATAGGTTTACCCCGGGTATCACTTCTGTGTCACTGTTAGACAGAGGCACATTATACTAACCTCGAAAAAGGGCATAGCAAAATTAATTTAAAATGGGTGGTGAAAGCCAAACACACTCTGACTAGGCTTATAAATGCCCTAGGGCAGATAGCCTAGTATGAACCTATGAACCCATGATTGTTCCATTCGAATATATCAGTGGCTACTGTTGACCAAGGTAGTTCAGGAATTTCACTTAGCTGTAGTGGTTATTTTTTTCAAATGTGGTTTAGTACTATTGCATACTGAAAAAGAAGAAAGCATTTTATCAATGTCCTTTGCTAGAGAAGGCTAAAATACTAGTCCTCTCACCCTTCGTTTGGTAGAATTGGAACCTGGGTAGCCACAATGCAAAATCTGCATATATTTACATTGCAAGGAAGTTCCCTGTATGGGCCAGTTACATTTTTGGATGGTGCAGTGGTAGCATTGTAGCCTCACAGCAAGAGGTTCTCTGGTTCAATTCTTGGCTGGAGTGCCTTCCATGCAGACTCTGCATTTCCTCCCTGCATTCATGTGGGCTTCCTCGGGGGTGCTCTGGTTTCCTACCACATTACAAAGACACGTGTTTAGAATGTTTCTCCCTGAGCCTCCACTGAAAATTGGCTTTGTTCTAAGTTGGAATTTCCTGGTTAACAAATAGATAGATAGATAGATAGATAGATAGATAGATAGATAGATAGATAAGTAGGAACAACAACGTTAGGACCTTTGAAAATAATACCATCTTCCATCAACATCCCATCTCTGTAAGGAAAATAAGGTTACACTTCAGGTGGCACACAAAATTGCTCTGATGGCCAGCCAACATTAATGAAGCAGTTGAGCTTTTGCAATACTTGATCAGTTTTTGTATGATCTCTAAGCTTTTCAAGTCTCGTGGTAGAAAAATTACACACTTCCAAGACATCAAAGTCAACATTCCCTGCATTAAGCTGTTGCACTGTATTTCTGGGTGATCTGGATAAGGTATCAGCCAGATAGAGAAGTTGCCTTTTGTGTAGACCATATTGAAGTTGTACTTTTGCAATTTGAGCATCATTATCTGCAATCTTGCTGGAGCGGTATGCATACGTTTCTTTAAAATAGTGAATAGAGGTTGATGATCAGTCTCAATCTGAACAGCTCGGCGATAAATATAATAATGGAATTTTGAACATGCAAACACAATTGCCTAAGTTCTTTCACAATTTGAGCATACTGCATTTCAGTTTGGGTAAGAGTTCTAGATACATAGCCTACTGGTCTGCTCTCTTGAAGAATAACTGGACCAAGACCAAACTCTGAAGCATCACAGGAAAGAATTACTGGTGTACTGCCATCATAGCATCTCAATGTAGGTGGGATGGCAATTTTCTGCTTGAGGTTATCAAATGCTCTCTGGTGCTGTTCCAACCAAGAGCATGCAACATTTTTGATTATCAGCTCTCTTAAAGGTGCTGTCAACTCACAGAAATTAGGTATAAACTTGCCCAAATAGTTAACCATACCAATAAAATGCTGAAGGGCTCGGATATTCTCCCATGCTGGCATCTCAAGAATGGCTGCTTGCTTGGATGGATCTGGTCATAAGCCAGTGCTAGAGAAAGAATGACCTACATATGTAACTTCTGGTAGTCTGAATTTTCACTTCAGAGGATTGAGCTTCAAGTTCACTTCCTGTGCTCTGTCTAGAACTTTCCCGAGGTTTCGGTCATGCTCTGCTTCACCATTGCATCTGACCAATAAATCATCTACTATTATGGCACATGGATAATCTGAAAAAATCTGCTCCATTGCATGCTGAAAGACTTCATTGCAGAATGTATTCCAAAAGGCATCCTAAGAAATCTATATCTACCAAATGGAGCATTGAATGTGGTCAGTAGCGAAGATTTGCGATCAAGCATCAGTTGCCAAAATGAACTCTTTGCATCCAGGACAGAAAAAAACAGTGGCATCTGGCATCAGGGCTGCAATTTCCTCAACTGTACACATAGGATGGTAAGGTCTCTTTAAGGGTTTGTTCAAGATCCTTGGGTCAATGCATATTCTGATTTCATCTGCGCCTTTTTTATGAGCTGCTGCCATGGCCGGCAGCCATTCAGTAGGTTCTATAACTGGAAAATTACACCTTACTGCACTATTTTATCCAAATGGGCTTTGACATTGTTCTGCATAGTTAATGGAATGCTCCTTGCTGGTCTGACCACTGGACTAATCTCTGGGTCTAATGGCATGGAGTACACAACTGGAAATTTGCCTAGCTTATCATCGAAAGCATCACTATACTCTGAGAAAATATCATCGGTGAAACTGGGATACGTGCTTACATAATGGACTTCTTTGGTAAAAGAAAACAGATTCATTCTTAAACTGTCTCTGAGACCCAACAGTGACTGCAAAGGTCTTTGGACTACATAGAATAACAAGATGTAACTGTTCCCAGCCGAATAGCATGAAAGCACTACTGAGTCTTTGGTTTGAATTTCTTCACCTCACTAAACAACAAGTTTCACACAATTGGCCAAATTAAATTTCTCACCAGCTCTCACTTTAGTAAACATTTCTGCTGACATAACATTACACTTTAAACCAGTGTCTACATTGAGCTCCATGGGTTTAACATTGATCAGGACAGTATAAAAAACTTCATTCTTTGCCAACAAATCTACTGCATTAATCTTTTCACCAACCACTGACACATCAGCTACATAGAAAGTAGGGTTGTACCTTTCTACATGATCGATTTGCTTTTTAAGTGACCCTGCTTTATAACTGAGTGAGGTTTGCCTGGTTTGCAAAACATTTGAAAATGGTTACATTTTTTTACACTTGTGGCATTGCTAACCAAAAGCTAAGCCTTCTCTCTGTTAGACTCATGGTTGGCACCACAATTATGACACGTGACAATAAAACTTGACTTGGGTTTTGCTGACTCACCATTGTATTGCACTGAGTATGTCCTTTTTACTGAGCTAGTCTTAGAACTTGCTAGAAGGTTATGGGTTTTCCCAGTGTAACTTGCAGGGGCTGCAGCTGCCATGTGCTTAGGCCTGTTTCTGCCAGCCACATGCTGCATGCTGTCTACATTTACTCTGGAGCTTGCTGAAACCATGCTTTTATCACTTGCAAGCATATTTGTGTGCCTTTCTGTGAGCTCATGGATTTGACAAAACTCATTAGCTTTGCTCAGCATTAAATCACTGTCACAAAGCAAAATCTTTCTCACTGCAGCATTATTAACACCACACACCAGTCTGTCCTTTATTAATTCATCTTGCAAATCACAAAACTTGCATATTTTCACCTTATTTCTCAGATCAGTAATATACGCTGCAAACGTTTCTCCTGGCTTTTAGTCTCTTGTATAAAACAAGCGCCTCTCTAATTTAACATTTGTCTGGGGGTTGCACATCTCTCTGAATTTACATTTCAAGCACTTGGGGTCCTTCTTGTTTCAGCTGGTACAACAATATGATGGTATTCCCCCTCTCCTGCATATACTGCTGGTGCATACACAAATGAACGCTCTCTTTCAATGGCCTCTGACCCTTCTAGGTTAAGCAAAATAAATGCCCTGGTATGTGCATCTTTGTCAGAAAAAGCTTCTTGTATGAAAATATCATATTCCTGCTCAAATACTCTCCAATTCTCTGCAATAGTATGATCAAATACAAGTGGACCTGGTCTTGAAAATGCCTCTGCCATATTAACACACGCCAGTGAAAGCTTTTGGAATTATGTATGAACATGCACATATATAAATATGCCAGAAATTCATGCTAGAAATTCTAACTATGCTCAATAGCACAATAAGCCTCTGAACAACTGAACTTTGCAAAGTAAGTCTCTGTAGCACAAGAACGCTGTGAAAACACTGTACTCTGTGAAACTACCACTTATCAGTGTAAAAAAACATTTCAAAATGATAGAATTTTATAAATAAACTGTACACGGCACAAGAAACTTTTTGAAATGGCTGTATTCTGACCGCAGTTTGCAAAATAGTTGGACTTTGCACACAATAAACTCTTTGGAATAATTGTACAGTAATGAACATTTTTCCTTTGAAATGTCATCCACCGTGTGTCCGACGTGCATAACGCCCAATGTATGGCTGCAAAAGATGAGTGCCAATTCACCATGTGCTTGAATGGCAAATAAGAAAATGTTTTTTTCCCATTCAAACAGATGGATCAAATTTTGGAAATGGCTTTCCAGCAAACCATTTTCGACATTTGATCCTTCGAACTTCTCCATATTTCAGTAATACACGTCGCACAACAGGACGATTGAACATACCATTTGCGACAAAATGAAGGTAAACCTAAAAAACATACACTGTAAGCACTTTATACACTCTGAAATACTTCAAATAACTCTAGTTATTCTCTGAATCGCTTTGTTCAATTCAAAATAGCAGCTTATGCCCAAGCACACAGTAGTTTGCCAAAAAACATGCAGTCGCCTTGTTTTACTTATGCTTAATTTGCCTTTTTATTATGCCCAGTTAATTTTTTCTCATACTCAGTATATTTTTCTTGTGCTCATTTGACTCTAAACATAGGTTCACAAATTAGTACTAAGCTAACTGCCCTTGCGAGCCATTTAAGCCTAGCCAGTTATCTCTTCTGAGACTCAAACCCTGCATCTTGTGTTTGTAAGGCAAACACCTTAATCATTAGGCCACCCTCCCAACATGCTTGTTTTATTTTAAACATACATGATATGCAACTCCGAGGCAACTCAGAACCCCTTATGTACTTTTCTGTCAATTTTATCAATTATTGTAACTTTGAACATCTCGGTTAATCAATAATGCATTTTCTGCCATTCGTTTGCTTAATAATACATTTTGGTGCTATTCGTTTGATTAATAATGCATTCTGTGTCCAAGTAATGCTCCTTTTTCTCTCTTTTATAAGTAACGGGAGTGGGGGTTGGGGGCTTATAGGTAGGGTAGGTGTGTTTGTTATGTGATGTTTGTATGTGATGTTTTGTTTGTTGTAGTGTCGTTAGGCAGGTGTATGTGTGACTGTGCTGTGGTGCATGTATGTGAATGATTGCGATTTTGAATTTCGTGGTTGTGGGTGTCAGTTTTTTGGGCTTTCGGCATTATAGTCTCGTGACACTAAATATCGGTATTTTAGAACTTTGAGAGTTTGTTATGTGATGTTTGTGTGTGATGCTTTGTTTGTTGTAGTGTCATTAGGTAGGTGTATATGTAACTGTGCAGTGGTGTGTGTATGTGAATGATTGTGATTTTGAATTTCGTGGTTGTCGGTGTCAGTTTTTTGGGCTTTCGGCTTTATAGCCTCGCAACACAAAATATCGGTATTTTAGTACTTTGAGATTATAAAGTCAACCCTTGTGTGTATATATATATCTGTGTGTGTGAATGTGTGCCTGTGTACCAGTGTTGCTGGGTTTGTGTGCATGACAGAGTCCATATGTTGCTGAGTCTCTGTGACTAGTTGAGTTGTGCATGTGCGTTTTTGTGTGGCTCTGTGTGCATGTATGTGAGAGCATGTGTGTGTGTGTGTGTGTGTGTGTGTGTGTGTGTGTGTGTGTATGTGTGTGTGTGTGTGTGTGTATGTGTGTGTGTGTGTGTGTGTGTGCGTGTGTGTGTGTGTGTGTGTGTGTGTGTGTGTGTGTGTGTGTGTGTGTGTGCAAGACAGAAAGACAGAAAGAGAGAGAGAGAGCCTGTGTGCAGTAGTATGCCAGTGACTTATAAAAGTAATAAGTTACTACTAGTAGTTACTTTTTAGTGAAAGTAATATATTACTATTACTTATTACTTTTCTAAAAAAAAGTAATATATTACTATTACTAGTTACTAACTAAAGTAATGCTTTACTTTTGCATAAGTGTAGTTTATCAGTTATAATATTGAGATTTACTCAAACAAGTGCATGCATACATGTATTATTAAAGTTGTATACACAATGTTAAAACAATGATGAATAGCATTTAACAGTTGAAAAGCTCTAGCAGATTATAACTTATAGCTGGGTGGCACAGTGGTGCAGTGGGTAGTACTGTCAACTTATAGCAAGAGGGTTTCTGGTTTGATTCTCAGCTGGGGTGCTTTCTGTGCAAAGTCTGCATGCCTTCTCTGTTACTTGTTTTGTGTATTTAGATAAGACAATGAGGCTTGGGTGTTTAAGATGTTTATTACACTCAAACACATTGGGATGCAAGACTGGAACATAAAACTTAAACAAATTAGCTGACTGCTACACACATACATGCTTTCACTCTGGCTGCTTACACAAAATGGCACTCTGCTTGCACGTGCTCAGTATTTATATGCATATGCCCACGAACTACAATGGCTTTAAAGATACAACATACACACTATGGTCTACATCCTCCCTCTCTGATAATTTTGTCATGCAAATGAAAAATGGCAATCAGATACACATAAAGATTATATAAAAACAAACAATAACAATCATGTCCAGGTTGCTCTATATCTAGGATTAGGTCTTGAAATATGACCTGACCTCATTATATAATACTCATTATACAATGACCCCCCATTAATATTCAAAAACGTCCACGCTGATTGGTCAGCGTGCACATTGTAAATCAGAGTTATAGTACTGGAAAAAGGTCCGGTCGCCCGGACTTTTTCCATAACTATAACTCTTTTTTTACAGCAACGGAGAATGTAAGATCTCCGTTGCTTCACACTGTCTCACTATGTTAAACGAATTTAACAAAGCGAGACAGCTTTAAAAAAAGCAACAGAGATTCTCCTTTGCTTTTTTTAAAGCTGTCTCGCTATGTTAAACAAGTTTAACATAGCGAGACAGTTTGTAAAAAGCAATGGAGATCTTGCTTTCTCCGTTGCTTTTTTCAAAACTGTCTCTCTATGTTAAATGGGTGTAAGATAGCGAGACAGCTTTAAAAAAAGCAATGGAGATTCTCCGTTGATTTTTTTTAAAGTTGTCTCACTATGTTAAACCCATTTAACATAGCAAAATAGTTTGTTAAAATCAATGGAGATCTTGCTTTCTCTGTTGCTTTTGCCCACAGCTATGCTGTACTGCGTAGGCATATACATGCGCAGTACATCAGAACTGCCGCAGAATACCAGGCAGCTGCGGAAGGGCAGCAAGGAGGCATTATACAATGTCATTATTTAAGAAAAGTAATTATTTTTTTTCTTAACTAATGTCATTGTATAATATTATTTATTTCAGTTTGATTACCGGGGAAGTCCACTGGGCCAAGAATTGCCCATTTTCAGTGGAGGCCCGGGGAGAAAAGCTCCAAGAACCGTATAATACAATATAGGTTACAGAATGCAAATAAAGGTTACAAAGTAAAAATACATGCAATATACTTTGTAAAAACAAGTAGGGTTAATACATTTGAGAGTTGCAGAGAACTTGATGGCAGATTTGTTTTTTTTTTTTTTTTAATTGAGATTTATATGCTTACAGTCACTTAAAGTCTGTTAGCTGTAGTTATTTTGAGAAATTAGAATAAGTATGAGAGTATAGTGGAGTAGGAGTAGGGGTGCTTAGTTAGGAGTCCCTATGGAATTTAAGTGGGGTGAAAGCAGGAGCATTTCCATTTGGAGGATAGGTGAAGAAAAAGTTGAGTTTTGAAGGATTCACTGTTGGGTATAGTCCTAAGTGAAGGAGGCAGAGTTCCATTTTTTACCTAGTGAGAAGGAGAGTAAAAGCTGGCCAGCTGGTCATTTCAGTTTAGTAATGGAGATTAGGTTTTGGTTTTCGGATCTCAGTGATCTGTTAGGGATGTATAGAGGAAGGATGTCCTTTAAGGCTGGGCATTTATTAGGGGAGAATATTAGTTTGTGAGTGGTAGTTAGTTGTAGATAGTGTAGGTGATTAGGGAGTTCTAACCAGTTCAGAGAATGAAGGCTGTGGCAGTGGTGAGTTAATGTTTTGAATTTGGTGGCAAATTTAGAGATCTTATTATAGCAAGCTTCGAGCTTAGAGGTGTTAGTAGCAGACAAGTTGGTTAGGAGAGGGGCTCCATATAGAAGGGAAGGTAGGAGGAAGGATGTTGCCAGGGTATGCCTAGTGGAGTTTGAAAGGAAGTGATTGTTCCTGTATAGCATACCTAGCTTTTGGTGGGTTTTCTTTATGTTATGTTGTATGTGAAGATCACATTTGAGGTGTTCGTCTATGGTGATGCCAAGGAGTTTTGCAGAGGGGGCCACTTCAATGGCACTGTTAGTTTGGCTGAGAACATTGAAAGTGTTTTTGTCCACAGAGGAAACTTTGGAGGGGAGAAAAAATAGTATTTTGGATTTATTAGAGTTGAGAGAAAGGTGGTTTTGGTGCATCCAGTTTTCTGTGGTGGTAAAGGCTAATTGGGTTTTGGTCTGGAGTTCAGGAAGGTTTGGGTCAGAGCAGACCAAGGTAGAGTCATCTGCATGTTGGATGACTGTGGTGTCAGGGATGAAGGTGTGAAGGTTGTTTATGAAGATGTTGAAAAGCATGGCTCCAAGGATGGATCCCTGAGGAACACCAGTAGATGTAGACAAAAAGGAAGAGAATGAGTTCTTCCATCTGACTGCTTGAGATCTGTCAGATAGGTAACTGGAGAACCAGGAAAGAGTGTTTGGGGAGAGTTTGAGATTAGCCAGATGATGAAGAAGGTGTGTGTGGGAGATGGTCTCAGGCTTTTGAAAGGTCTAGCAGTACTGTGGATACAATGAATCCAGAGTCTCGAGCTTGACTGATAGCTTCTAAGAAGGATAGTAGTGCAGTTATGGTACTGTGGCCGGGACGGAAGCCATGCTGGATGGGTGTAAGGAGGTGATTTTGAATGAGATAGGGTAAGAATTGGTGGTGGGTGCATTTTTCTAGAATTTTAGATATTGGAGAGAGTAGGGCGATAGGGCAGAAGTTAGAAATAGAGGTGTTTTTGCCTCCTTAGTGAAGAGGTAGGATGTAGGCTGAACGCCAAAGTTTGAGTACGTATGACCCAGTTAAGGATCTATTAATCAGAATACTAATTGGAAGAGCGATACCTTCAGCTGCATGTTTGAGGAAGGAAGGGGGAATGTTGTCAGGGGTGTTAGAACCTGGCTTTAGCTTGGAGAGAAGCTTTTTTATAAAAGATGTGGATACAGGTTTGAGATGGAATTTGGGGGGGGGTTATTGTTTGGGTTGTTGGGTGGAGAGGAAAGGGAGTCAGGTGGGTTGTTATTAGGAAATGTTATGGTTAGTTTAGCTATGGATTCAATTAAGAAGGTATTGAAGTGAGAGCTAAGTTCATTGTCGGATAGATTAGGATTGGGGCAGGAGTTGTTTTGAGATCCGGGATGAAGAAGGGAATTGACTGATTTCCAAAATTGTTTAGGGTTTTTATTGTTATTGGACTGAAGTTTAATATAGTAGTTTTTTTTTTGTCTTTGGTAATGAGTTTCTTTACTTGGTTGCAGAGTTGGGTGTATAGAAGTAAGGTAGAGGATAGTTTATTTTTCTGGTAGAGCTTCCAGGATTTGTCTCTGTGACGCATTATTTGTTTGGTTTTGTCATAATGGAATGTCTTTGACAAATACTTTTTAATAAGTTGAGCTTTTACTGCTTTGTTGTTTTTAGCACTTGGAATCAACAAATCCCTAATGACTGGCAGTGTAGTTCTGCTTTGTCTCAACATCAATATCTGAGCAGAAGAACCAAGTAAATTGTCTCAAGGAATGTTTCTGAGATTAACCAAATTGAGAAAAATATTGATTTGTCTCTTTTGGATTTCTCCAACAACTGTTTCACACTTTGAACTGTGGGTTCAGCCAAGCCATTAGATTGTGGATACTCAGGACTACTAGTAACATGAACAAAGTCCCATGTCTCAGCTAATCTTGTGAACTGCTGAGTTGTAAACTGTGCATTATTGTCAGAAACGACTTTGTGCTCACTACCATGGACAGAAAAATATCTCTGAATTTCATAATGACTACTGGAAGTTAGGTTAGGATGTAGGTCAATCTCAAACCAATTTGAATAAGAGTCTACTAATAGCAAATAATGTTGATCATTCCATTTGAAAATATCTGTGGCTACTGTCAACCAAGGTAGTTCAGGAATCGGGTTCAGCCGTGCTGGTTCTTTTTGATGGTGTAGTTTAGTACTATTGCAAATTGAACAAGCTGAGATTTCCTTCATAATATCTTTTGACATAGAAGGCCAAAATGTTAATCCTCTCACTTCTTTTGATGGAATCAGTTTCCAGGTGACCTCAGTGCAAGATTTTAATATACTGTTGTTGCAAGGATTTTGGAATTAGCACTTTTAGACCTTTCATGGTGATACCATCTTCCATCAAAATCTTCTCACAGTAAGGAAAATACTGCCGCACATCTAGTGGTAAACAAGATTGTTTTGCTGGCCATTCATGACTGATAAAATGGTTCAGCTTCTGGAGAAATGGATTGGAAGCTGTGTGATTTCTAAGCTCATCAAGACATGTGGAAAAAAAATTTCTCACATCCATAAATTCAAAATCATCTTTTTCATTGCCTAGCTGGCCATTGGTTTGCCTGTGTGATCTGAATAAACTATCATCAAGATAAAGAAGTTTTCCTTTTGCGTAAACAATATTGAAATTGTCCTTTTGCAGTTTTAACATCATGCATTGCAATCTTGCTGGAGCTGTGTGCATTGGTTTTCTCAAAATAGTAACCAGAAGTTGGTGATCAGTTTCAGTCTGGATAGTTCAGCCATAAATGCAATCATTGAACTTTGAACATGAAAACACTGTTGCCAAAAGATCTTTTTTTAATTTGTGCATACTGCATCTCAGTTTGAGTTAGAGTTCTAGATGCATAAGCTACTGATCTGCCCTCTTGAAGAATTATTGCACTAAGACCATATTTTGAAGCATCACAGGAAAGATTTACAGATTTGTGAACATCATAATATCTCAAAGTGGGTGGCCTGACAATTTTCTGTTTCAGGATACCAAATGTTGTTTGGTGTTGTTCTAGACATGACCAAGTTAGATCTTTGCATGTCAGCTCTTGTAGCAGTGCTGAAAGCTCACTTAAATAAGGAATTAACTTGCCTTAATAGTTGACCATGATACAAAAATGTTGTAAAGATGTGCCATTGTTTGGAGCTGGCATCTCAAGAACTGCAGCTTGCTTGGACAGATCTGGTTGTAAGCTTGAACTAGTAAACAAATGACCCACATAAGTAACTTCTTTTAACCTGAATTTACATTTCTGAGGATTCAGTTTAAGATTTATGAGCATGATCTAGAACTTTTCTAAGGTTTCTATCATATTTGGCTTCACCATTGCCTCCTACAAAAATATCATCTACTATAACAGCACATGGATAACCAGAAAAAAATTGTTCCATCGCACATTGGAAGACTTCATTGGCAGAATTTATCCCAAGTGGCATTCTCAAAAATCTGTACCTTCCAAATAGTGCACAGAAAGTGGTTAGCAAGGAAGATTTTTGATCAAGTAAAATCTGCCAAAATTAACTTTTTGCATCTAAGACAGAAAAAACTGTGGTATTTGGCATGAGAGCAGCAACTTCTTTGACTCTACGCATTGGATCATAAGGTTATTTCAGTGCTCTGTTCAAATCTCTTAGACCAATTCATATTCAGATGTCATCTAAGCTTTTCTTATGAGCTACTACCATGGAGAATACCCATTCAGTTGGTTCTTCTACATGAAAAATTACTCCTAAATGTGCCAGTCTGTCTAGCTCTGTTTTTACTTTGCCCTGCATTGCTACTTGAACCTTCTTTGCTGGTCTGACAACTGGGCTTACCTAGTGGGCTAACTTTATGGAGTACACAGCTGGGAGTTTTCCAAGCCCATCTTTGAAAATATCAGCATATTCCGAAAACATATTCTGTGTGAAACCTTTGTCATTGTTGATGCTTACATGGTGGACTTCCTTATTAAATGAAATCAGTCCCATTTTCAAACTATCTTTGAGGCCTAAGAATGACATAACGTCTTTTCACTGTGTAAAACTACAAGTCATGGCTGTTCCCAACAGAATAGCATGAAAGCACTACTGAGCCTTTGGTCTGAATCTCTTCACCGCCATAAACAAGCTTCACACACTTTTCTAAATAAAGCTTTTCAACAGCTATTACCTTAGCAAACATTTCTGCTGATATAACATTGCACTTTGTACCAGTATCAACTTTGAGCTCTACATGTCTTCCATTAATCAATACAGTACAAAATATTTTGCTCTTGGATAACAAATCTACTGCATTAACCTTTTCCTCAAGCACAGAAACACTGTCAACATAAAAAATAGGGTTGCAGCTTTCTACTTGATCAAGTTGCTTCTTGAAATGCTCTCTCTTAATAAAAAAATGCACCTCTTTAGATTTACAAACCTTTCTGAAATGATTCCACTTTTTACATCTGTAGCATTGCTGACCAAAAGCTAAGCACTTTTCTTGTTTAGGTTTGTGACTGCCTACACAATTATAACAGTTGACTATGAGGTTTACTATGGGTTTTGCTAAATCACCCCTCGGTTTTGCTGTGTGTGCCCTGGGTTTTACTAAGTCTGCCCTGGGTTTCATTGTGGGAGACATACCTTTTGGCCTACACCCATTAACCTTGTGCTACATACTATCAACATTCATGCTGGAAGAAGCTGCAAGCATGCTCTTCTCATTCGTAAGCATATTTGAGTGCTTTTCTGTAATCTCATACATCTGACAAAGCTCTCTGGTTTTGCTTAAAGTTAAATCACTGTCTAGAAGCAAAATCTTTCTCACTGCATCATTATTAATATCACACACAAGCCTGTATTTAATTATCTCTCAGATCACCAAATCTGCATGTTTTTGTCTTGTTTTTCAAGTCAGTTATATATACTGCAAAGGTTTCACCAGGATTTTGATTTGTTGTATAAAATATGTGCCTTTCCATTGTAATATTTATTTGAGGGTTACACAGTTCTCTAAATTTACATTTTAAGCACTCAGGGTCTTCCCACGTTTCAGCCTGTACCACAATACCTCCGTCTTCTGCCTCCTCTGCATAAACAGCAGGTGCATGCACAAATGAATGTTCTCTCTCAATGGCTTTTGAACCAGCTAAACTGAACAGAATAAATGCTTTTGGATGTGTATCTTTGTCAAAAAAGTAACCTGTATGAAAATATCATATCCTTGCTCAAACACTCACCAATTTTCAGCAATATTATTATCAAACACAAGCAGACAAGGTCTATGAAATCCCTCTGCCATACCAAATAAGTGTCAAACATACACCAGATACTTGTAATTATGTTCAACTGCACAACAGACTCTTTGAAATAATTGTACTCTTTGAAAAGACTGTACTGTAATACTGCACATACTGCCAACGCTTTGCGCACTTTTAGATACTTTGAATAGCTTTAGTTAATGCAAAAAGTAGTACATTATGAAAAAATACAGTTGTTTTCTCTTTTTTGAACATTTTATATGATTTGGATATTATTCCAAATGTTTTCATAATTATTTCAAGTACTTTCTTCAATATGTCACAATTTTGAACATTTTGTTTATTCAGTAATTGGTTTAGAAAGCTTTGCATTATATTCATTGAGGGAAAAATCATTTAAATGAGTTTAAGAACCTGGAAATATTTTCTGACCTGTTTATGAGTCGTTTGCGAGTTGTTTGAGCCACTCTTGTATATTCCTCCATTTCTGACTGTGCGCCTCATGGTTTTAAGAAGTTTTGACTCCGGATCCCATTCTGACAGCATGTCACTTGTCTTGTGTATTCAAATAAGATGACAAGGTTTGGGTATTCATTTAAGCTATTTATGACACATAAACACATCAGAATGGATGACTGGAACATAAAACTTAAACTAGCTGAGTGATCGCTATACACATAACATGTTTTCACTCCAGCTGCTTACCGCTCTGCTTGCACATGCTCAGTACTTATATGCACATGCCCATGAACTACAGTGGCTTTAAAGGTACAATACATACACTATAATCTACACTCCCTTTGGTCGAGTGGGTTTCCTCAGGGTGTTCTGGTTTCCTCTCGCATCCCCAAGACATGCTGCAGGTGGATTACACATTCTAAATTGGCCTTAGGTGTGAGTTTGTGCATGCGGGTGCCTTCTGAAGAAGGTTGGGCACTGGACTGGCAACTCAAGAATGTAAAACTCCACTGCCATTTGTTCTTCAGACTGATGATCCACCGTTGTGATCCCTAATTGGCACAGCCAAAAGGATAAGAAAACTAGACTTTATACCTAGAGAGTCACAGATAATAATTAAATCAAACCAGCCAACAGCACAAAACTTATAAACAACTATTACATTTTGTCTATTTTTAGCAACTAAAAATCAAAACCTGAAAAGAATTTGAAATAGAACATAACAAAAAATTGTCAAGACAAAAGTTGTTCATAGATCCACCCTAAGACTTGTGCTTGGTGTAGTGGGTTGGGGCATTGGGTGTTCAACTGATGAGTGATGAGTTTGATTCTGATTGATGGTGGTATGGAGAACCAAATGACATTTATTATACAACAAGGTAAGGATATGATCTCTAGTAGGCTAGAATTGTCCCATTGTTAGGGGATTTTTAGTGGGTGAGAGTCCCATAGTACCAGGGCAGGGCTAGAGTCTGGTCATCATTCACTTTCACCTCCTTGCAGTACTAAAAAATTAAGTAAATTTTTATCCAGACTAATTCTAATGATCTATTATGAATGCTACGGGCTATGAGTAGTGCCAACATTAAGTTGTAATTCTTTATCCAAATTACCACTTCAAAGTCTCTATTACCTCCTAACATCTGATTACTATCCATACTATATAGGGACCCCAGAAATTTTCCATAACTCTTTAAGGGGCTATATCACCCATGTTTAGAATCACTGTTTTAAGCAAAAGTAACTCAAAAGTAACTCACATTTAAGTTACTAGTTACTAATAAAGTAATATATTAGTATTACTAGTTACTATTTTGAAAAAGTAACCAGTTATATTACTAGTTACTAGAAATTGTAATATATTACAGTAACATATTACATATTGTAATATATTACTCCCATCACTGTGTGTGTGTGTGTGTGTGTGTGTGTGTGTGTGTGTGTGTGTGTGTGTGTGTGTGTGTGTATGCATGTGTGCTTGCTCTGTGTGTTCATTTTACATTAAGAGGGTTTTTCTGCTGTGGGAGCAGAGATCTGATTCAACCCATCTGAGTTGGGAACTGATAGTGCAAGGCTTATTGTGTGTTTATCTGATTGGCCTGAGGGCTTAACTATGTAAAGGCATTTCTTCCCGATGGTATAAAAGCATTACATTTTTGTGAGACTGTGCTCATTTATACAGAGATTCCCTGTACCTGGCTTGGAGACCTGTGACTACAAGACCTTGGATTGCTTTTAAAACTATCTGTGGACCTACAATAATCATATAAGTATTTTTGCACTTTATGAGAATATTTGAGTGCTATTTTTTACTTCTGTGCTACATGTAATTATTTTGTTGAATTTATCACTTTCAGCCTGCACTTGTTAAACAAATGTCATGTATTTCTTACTGTACTGCTGGTATGTCATTTTAAGAGTATTCTGATATTTCCTAACCTCCTCTGATATTTCAAAAGCTGTTCTGAGTTTACCAATGTTTTCCTAAGTTTGCCAAAATATTTCTAAGTTTTGTAAGTTTGTCTGTGTTTGCAGAAGTTTTTCTACATGTTTGCACTTTTTTCTGTATTTCTGAACATTTCTTAGTATTTGTGAACTTATTTCTTGATACTGCACAAGTTTTGCTTTTTGTCAAAAAGCATTTCTTACTGCACATGAGCTCAAAACAAGTTTGTTTTACATTAAGAAGGCTTTTCTGCACTCTGGTGGGAGCAGAGGGGTGATTCAACCCATCTGAGTTGGGAACAGCTGGTGAAAGGCTTACTGTGTTTTTCTACAGTTGTCCTGAGGGCTTAACTGTGTAAAACTCTTTGATCCTGCTGGTATAAAAGCCTTGTGTTTGCACATTGTGCAAATGCAGTTACTCATTCCTTGTATGTAAGCAAACCTCTCCAGTTTACAATCCTCCATAGGAAATGCTGTCCATAGTCTCCCACTGTCCATAGCTGCTCAAAGAGCTGCCAATTTGCACAGAGGTCAGCACTACTGCAGATTATCTTATAGTAGATTACTAAACACTCTCACTTAGACCTTTAAGTGACTCTCCCCTACTCCTTCCCAACAAATTAGGATCTGGTGCAATGGATAGGGGCTTACCTGTCATCTCTGTTTCTGGCCTGGTGGATATGGCATCCTGAGGCTGTGTAGTAAGTGCCTTGTGTTCACTGCTAACCATTTAAATTTAGAACAGGTAAACCCAGTGTGTGAGAGATGTAGATACACAATGTCATTGGAGACAAATATGAAAAATGCAAACCAGGATGTCAGTGTTACAACCAAAATACTCACTACCAACACTAAGGAACAAATACATAGACCCACATATGTGGAGGTACTCACTTGTAATCCACTCAAACCTCCAAGACCTCCTGAAAGCATCTCTCAGTAGCCCCATGCATAATCAAAAAAGACAGCACCTCCCACAACAAATAACTCTGAAAATCATAGTGGCCCTGATTTCAAGCCCATAAGGTAACACACTGCACGGACAAACATTCTAGTTATTGGGGATTACATTGTAAGACATACTGATGTCTGCCTTACCAGGTTAAACAAAGAGGAGATCACAGTGAGCTTTGTGTCTGGAGGCAGGATCTGCCAGATTACACATGCACTTAGGTCTTTAAACTACAAGTACCTGTATGACATGAACCTTAGACGTACCTCGCTGGACTGTATGAAGAGAGACATGAAGGAGCTGTCTGAATGTGTGTCCAAAGTGGATATGAATCTAGCTTTGAGTAGCACCCTACCTTCATCAGTGATTATGACACAGTACCAGAAAAAATATTTACTTCGACAATTGGCTTAGTTTCTGGTGTTACAAGAAGGGGATCCAGTATCTGTTAGCCTGGATAGACATGATCGACAAACCTCAATGCTTTGCCAATGATGGTTTGCACTTGTCACAATTTGGCTTCAGGATACTTGTAAAAATGTTATCTATACCCAGTGCCTTTTTTTAGGATATGCCAAGTTGTTAAACCCTGCAGCATAATAAAAATCACTTATGAATATCTAAAGATACTGCTGCTCAAAGCTAGGGGTTTAAATAAAAAAATGCACTCCCTGGAAGGACTCCTCATCCCAGAGAATGAAAACATACGTGCAGTCATGGAAACATGGTTCAGAACCATGGAAAGCACCCTGGCTGTCAAAGGTCAAAAGCTACGATGCCTTTAATACATTTCAAAAAGTGATACACACTACTTATCCAGACCTGGTCAAAGCATTTAACATGGTGACCCACTCACATATCCCTGATAAACTTACTGAGTTAGGCATAAGTCCTTACATCATCAGATACATATCCAACTGGCTCACTGACAGGGCACATGTTGTCCAGATAGGTGAATCTACTGTCAGTAAGAAACCTGTTACTAGCAGTGCCCCATAGGGCTCAGTGTTGGGACCCCTCCTGTTTGAAATATATTTTTCTGAAATGAAGGCCAGTGCTGAGGTCTCTGGCTCACCAAGTTTGCCAATGACTGTAAGCCTGGAGCAATCATTAAATCCACAAATTATGGTGACATCCTACAAACAGGCCTAAAAATGAAAAATGACTGGTGCCAAAACTTTGGTCTGAGACCAGATGGTAAAAAATATGTAATGATACCCTTTGGTAAATCAGATATCCCTGCAAATTATAATATTGATAGCACAGCCCTAAAAGTAGACTCAGTGGTGAGGGACTTTGGTACACAGATAGATAGTAACCTAAACATTGACCACCACATAGCTACCTTAGTAAAAAAATCCTTGTGTGTGACTCAGCTTACAAGTAAAGGCATGGCATAAAATCAAATGAAGTCCTAGTGCCATTGTACTTGGTCCTCATCAGGCCCCTAATCAAAGTAGAATGCATGTACCTATCTAGGGAATTAAACCAACTGGACCAGCCTCAGCGGTTTCTCGTTAAAAATACAAAATGTAAGACACATCTTATGCAGACCAGCTAAAGGCCCTATCCCCTTTACTCCATCTCATATTGTTTATTGGGAGGGGACTTATGCCTGATCTAGAAAACATTTTCTGATCCAGCCCTGATGAAAATATTATACATTTGCAAGAAAAAATATGAAAGAGTTACATTCTATGGACATGAACCTTATTTGTGACTAACAGAACTTGTTTGAGAGACAGGTTAGTATCCCAAAGGCTTCCTCATCTAGGGAATAAACTTTCCAGCTTTGTAAATCACAGCCCATCCTTCACTATCTTCAAAAAGAGTTTGGATAAATGGATGAAGAACAGTAAGCTCACCCCAGGAGTACTGCTCATGGCCCTTATGGACAGAAGCAGTCTGTAAAATGACTCAGGGCTTGAACACCAGAGACCCACAACCCTAATACTACCCTGTTCCATATTTGGGGAATTAAGATATAAAATTGTCATACTCTGGGTATTATGGCTAAACTTGTGAAAGCTCTTGTGCCATTAGCCTAGTAATCACCTATGGACCTGTGAACCTTTGAAAGCTAGAATTCACATAGTTAAAGTAGCATACATCTCCTCTAAAAGCAAGAAAATAACTAAAGGTGTACTGCAGGGCTTGGTGCTGGGACGACTCCTATTTGCAAAATACTTATTTAACCTGCAGACCATAAACCCACATATGTGGATAATGGAGCTGCTATTACTACATCAAGAACTAATCTTTATAATCCAGTTGTCTAAAATAAAGGACTTTAAATGCAAAAAATACAGTTT
Source organism: Protopterus annectens (assembly GCF_019279795.1). Taxonomy (NCBI): domain Eukaryota; kingdom Metazoa; phylum Chordata; order Ceratodontiformes; family Protopteridae; genus Protopterus; species Protopterus annectens. The sequence goes on along the minus strand of NC_056732.1, from coordinate 1,885,734,947 downwards.
TGTCACCTTTGGAAAAAAAACAAACTCTTTTCTTTGACTTAACAATATAGGCAGCACCCGTTTCTAATCTAATATGGTAGTCAGGGATCTTGACAACTTGGTGATAACATCATTTACCTTGAACACCATGTACCTCAATAGTTAGGAAATCCTTGCACTTAGTACAATTGATATATAATGGTATGCCTTCCAGGTTAAAAGAAGTTGTTATCCATCTATACTATACTCTAAATAAATCAGTTACAGAGTACAGTGCCCTTTATGGTGTGTACCTGTCCAGATGCATCACATAGCTAGAAAGTTCCCAAAAGTTACAGACTATAAAGCTTAGTAATGTAAAGACCCTTGGCTGCCAAGACAGTCTTGGAGCCCTTTCTCTGTACTCACTATCAGGACCCCTTTGTCTGCACTTACCATCTGATAGGCTCTTCAGTGAAGATCTACTTCTTCCCTTCCACACCTTTTAGGTCCAGCCTTCCTTGACCACTTACATCATCCCAAGACAAATAGCTTCATAAATACTACAATGATGGTTTTGATTCTTCACAACAATATAAATAAAATACAATGGAGGGACAGATTTATTAGCCGGTGTTTACCCTGTCTCTGGGACAAATTGCTATTAAATTCTAGAAAGAGTGCATCCTTCAAAATGAGTCTTGATGACTGGATCACTTGATTGCTTTTCTAGAAACAAAGTTACATCAAGGGGATACATGGTAAGGAGCAAATAGTTGTATGGTATACTTCCTTATAATTCCTTTGATCCTGTGAAAGTAGTGCATTCATCAATAAGTGAAGACATGATTCCTTATCTCTTTAGCTTCTTCCTTTTTTCTTTTGTATGTAACTTTTCTATTGTTATTTCTAAACTGATGTTGTATATGTCAGTGCTAAGGGCAGATGTTATAATGGTTTGTTAATAAAGGAATTTATGAGAACGCTACAAGTATCACTTTGACTGGAATAAATCATGATATTAATCTTTCCAATTAAAGGTACCTTCCTGCTTTCATGCTTCTTCATAAGTTTTTAATTTGGCACAAGCCTTCCTCACCACACAGACGTGACCACTGCACTTTAGATAAACTTTTCTTTTGGTCTACTTTACAAAAAGATATTTCCTAATATTACTAAGTCTGTTGAAGACGCATGGGCAAAGACAAATTATTCAGGGTGAAAGCTCTAACTCAGGAATACTACTTTAATAGTAAATGCGTTGCCATGAAAAGTTGATTAAACAACAGAACTATTCATTATAAATTACTCATCGCAGTAACATAAAGTTACATGAAATGTATCCTGCCAAGAATCAGACATTTTTCCAATATTCAAAATCTTTTCGGTTCCTTTTATAGGTTCATAGGTTCATAGGTTCATACTAGGCTATCTGCCCAAGGGCATTTATAAGCCTAGCCCATAGTTATTTGGCTTTCACCACCCCTTTAGTTTGAATAAAACTATGCCTATTATTTTGCTGTGCCTCTGTCAAGCAGTGACACTGAAGTAATCCCTGGGGTATATCTGCGATCCCCCATCCATTGGTCAAGATTCCTCTTGAACAAGGCCAGCGAGGTGCTCTGCCTCACATGTACCGGGATTTTGTTCCACAGCATAGGGAGTCTCTGGGTGATGAATCTGTCCCTCCAGCACGTTCTATTAATAACCGTGTCAAGGTTTAAGTCTCCGCCCTTGTGGTTCTGAGGGATCTAGATTTTTTGAGGTGAAGCATATTCATCAAATCAGGGTTTGACATGGCCTTATATGTCAGGCACAGGTCACCTCTGAGCAAGCAGTATGAGACTGAATAGAGCTGGAGTTCTTTCAGTCGGGCAGCATAAGACATATTTTTGAGACCCTTTATCCTTTTGGTGAGGAACTTTTGGGGCCTTGCCAGCTGCTGCAGGTGTCGGGTCAGATACATTCCAAATGGGGCATTGTACTCAATCATAGGTCTAATGAGTGATGAGTACAGGGGGACGATGACCTCCCTTGATCTAGATGTGAATCCCTTCATGATCAGGTGGGCAATGTAGAAGGTTTTCCTAACTACTTTAGCAACATGAGTGTCAAACGAAGGCTACTGTCAACCTGGGTCCCCAGATCCCTGATGACTTCTTCTGTGCTCAGTGGATTGCCACCTATATGGTAGCTAGGGGTAACCTTGTTTTTCCCGAAGGGTATGACTATGCATTTCTTGGCATTTAACTTTAGGCCATGGCTCTGGCACCAGTTATCCGTTTCTGTGAGGCCCTTCTGAAGGATATCTGTGTCAGATGTGTTTTCGACTATGGCCAGTTTGCAGTCATCTGCAAACTTTGTCAGCCATAACCCTCCTGTGTTTGCTTGTACTTCAGAAAAGTAGATGCCGAACAAGAGTGGACCCAGGACTGAGCCCTGTGGGACACCACTTGTGACAGGCTTTGAGTCTGACATGGCTCCAGCAACTCTGACCCTATGGGTTCTGTCACTTAGCCAGTTTGCAACCCATCTTGTGATGTATGGGTTTACATTCAAGCTGATGAGTTTTTCGATGCTACCTGAGTGGGGTATTGTGTCAAAGGCCTTTGCCAGGTCAAGGTAGGCTGTATGGACTGCCTTTCCTTCATCAATGGCCTTGGTGACTGTCTCGAAAAAGTCAACCAAGTTTAAAAGGCATGATCTGCCTTTGACAAAGCCAAACTGGGTTGGATCCAAAGTCTGCAAGTTCCCTATGTCTTTATTTATGAGTTCCATTATGATCCTCTCCATGGCTTTGCAGATAAGGCTTGTCAAGCTAATGGGACGGTAATTTCCAGGGTCGGTGGAGGCACCGCCCTTGTGAAGTGGGACCACAGTCGCTGTGCGCCACTCCTTGGGTACGTATCCTGAGGTGAGGCTAAGATTAAACAGCTGTCCTAACTGCGGGTTTAATTCCTCATTGAGTTCGTGGAGCACACAGCCGGGGACACCATCCGGTCCCATGGATGCTGTGTTTTTTGCTTTGGAGAGAGCAGTTCTCACCTGGGCGTTCGAGATGTTTGCCGGGCTACAATCCTCTGTTATTGTTATCTCTCCTTTTAAGGGGTGGGGAGAAGTTTGCACTGAACCTGTCAGCCAGTATGTTGGCAATGTGTGTAGGTTCAGTAATCTTCACATCATTTTGAACTAATTCTGAGCATATCTGGGAGTTTCCTCCTAGGTTTCTAACATAGCTAAAGAAGGCCTTATGATTGTCTTTTGAGTCCTTGGCGATTTTTCTCTCAAAATTTGCCTTGGATGATTTTATGAGAGCTCTTAGTTTTTACTTATAATGATCAAAGGTGTCTTACCTTTCAAGGATTTTGCTCTATCTTGTAGTAGCTTCCTCCTTTTGTTGTAGAGCTTGTTTATGGCTGGGGTCCACCAGACTGGACGCTTGCCTTTGGTACAAAGAGTCTTAGTTTTGTTTGGGATTGCCTGATCCATGCAGTCCTGTAGGTGCTGGTAGAAGGCATTTGTAAGTGATTCAGCGGTTTGAGTAATGTTTACCACTGGCTCAGGGGCCTTAAAGGAGACCACACTAGTTTTAGAAGTGTGTAGTCAGATATTGAGAAGTTTTTCACTGTGGTCTTTTTATTTCAGGTGGGGGCGGGATGAGGACCTCCAGCGAGATTAGTTTATGATCTGATCTCACCAGTGAGGGGTATACTTCTGGTGTTGAACATTGTGATCCCATGTTTGTGATGATGAGATCAAGTATGTTTTCTCCTCTTGTGGGGATGGTGACTAGTTGTTCCATGGCATTTGAGTTTATGAACTCCAGGAACCTTTGGGCTAGAGTATTTGGGCTTGAGTAGTGTTCCCAGTCTATATTAGGGTAGTTGAAGTCACCTAGTATGATGGTGTTTGGAGATACATTTATCCCCTCCATTGTTTTCAGGAAGGCCATGTGAGGTTCCTGAGTTTGAGAGGGTGGCCTGTAACATGCTACAAATTGCAGAGCAGTCTTGCCTATGGTTAATTGCACCTGGATGGTCTCCGATGCATCGTGCGTTGCCACCAACCTTGAGGTGTGGGTGTCCTTTATGAATATGGACACCCCACATTTTACATCATTATATGTCAAAGACAGTATATGGGGTCACTAGAGGAAAAGTGGACTACAGCACCAAAATTTGGAATTTTCTTCCCATGGAAGATTTTAATCAGACTTTGCCTTCATTTAATTTTCAGTGTTTTTAAGTTGGCTTTGTTCAGACTTTCTGGCAGATAAGTATGCCTTAAGGAACTCTTCTTCCTTTTTTGAGTAGCATTTCTGAGAATTGTTTTGTCTTGCAGAAAAGCGAAGTGTCTGTGTGGAAGACAGGTACCATATACCATTCCCCACATGGCCTGTTTGTTTGTCTAAGGGAGGCATACAAATTTTGCTCCTGTCAGATTTGTTTCTTTACTCCCATAATTATTAGAAGCTGGCTTATCATCCTTAATACTTTTCTTAAAAATCCACAGCTGAAGGCTCTTACTTATGTACTGCTGGATATCCACTTGGCTACCTTGAATAGCCTCCTTCCAATTCCTAAGGAAAAAATGCCAAAGAGTTTTGTGGATTGGTTCTGCCTTTAGCCTCTCCTCACCATTCTGTAATGAATGAATCCAGTTTGGCTTTATCGGAGTCCTCAATCTGCGTATTCAGGGTTTCTTACAGGTCTGCTGCTGCCCCAAGGGACACTGTTAGGGATCGGGAGCTTGCTGCATCCTCAAATGTGGGATGAATGGTTCTGGCTAAGAAGGTAGAACTCCACTTGATAGTTTCAGAGGGACCAGTCTGAATCCCTCAAGGTCTGGTTAGTGAAAAGCTAGTGGGTCAGTAATGAATGTGTAGAGATGTGGATACTACAATGCCATCTAACATGGCTGAAGAGGAATGGTGCAGTTTTGTTAGGAGGATTTCCAAAGTTTTTTAGTCCTTGCAGTCTTCTTCTCCTCCAGTCACTTTCTATTTGAAAAGGAAATTTTCTCCCTCACCCTCAGGCAGTGACTGTATGTAAGAGTTAGAAGCAGAGGGACTGAACTATGCTTCCTAGGTCTCCTCTTCCATCATATTAAAATCAGAATTAAACCACAAAAAAGTCATCTGCTCCAAAGTCACTCTGCCAGTAAACAAGATATAAATCCAAAAGGCACAAAAGGCCGGAGACACCACACCAAAGCTTAGTTTAAACGTTTGGCTTTGTTAGGTATGCACTATCTCATGAAGGGCTTGTTAGCTTGAAAGCACTTAGCAGTGCACTTTTTATTTTATTTTATTGTTTTAATAAACATTCACTGTTTTCTACAAGTTTTGGCGTGGTGTCTCCTGCCTTTTGTACCTTTTGGATTAAAATCAGACTCTGAAGTATAACATCTGATTCCCTTGTAGAAGAAATAGCAATTTATGACATTACTACTTGGATGAATTTTATCTTCTACTAGGAAGAAAATAAAATCTGTGAGGCATACAAGCCTTGGTTGGGAGGGTGGCTTAATGGCTAAGGTGCTTACCATCCAACACAAGGTGTAGGGTTTGAGTCTCACAAGGGATAATTGGTTAAGCTTATAATGGTTTGCAAGGGCAGTTAGCTTAGTACTAAACTATGAACCTATGAAGCGGTACTAGGAACTTCTGTAGGTGAATACTCCAAAACCTGTTACTGTTCCTCCTGAAACTGGAGTATTGGGGGATGCTTTTAATTCTTTATGTGCTTGTGCAGAGAGGGAGCATTCCAAAAAGCCTGACCTGATTTTCAAAGTATCGCCATCCCATAAGTGTTTGATTCATAATCCTCTGGCAGATCTAGCTGTGGTTTCCTTACCTAAAGTCTCACGTTCTAAGCAGTAAACTACTGCTAACCCAGTTTCATCTGACAAGGACAGAAAGTTATTTGACAGATATGAGGAAAAGTTTATACGCCTTCTACTTTAGCTTTTATTTATTTATTTATTAACATTTGATTACCGGGAACATCCAACAATATAAAAGCCAATTTTAAGTGTAGGCCCAGGGAGAAAAGCTTCAAAGTATTACAAAACATTTTAAGAACAATACTATAAAAATCTTCAAAAATAAAACAAAACACTCGCAGTTTAAGTGGTGCTGCGGTAGCATTGTCGCCTCATAGCAAGATGTTGTCCCATTCGATTCTCAGCTAGAGCGCCTTCTGTGTGGAGGCATACCTGAATGGGGCATGCCTTCGTTGAAGGTTGTGCATCAGGGCCGGTAACCCGGTATGTAAAAATCCACTACCAATCATTAGCGGACCGGAGTTCTGCTGTGGCGACCCTTAACTGGAAAAAGCCGAAAGACACAAACAAACAAACTTGAAGTTTAAATAATTATAACAAGCTAGACATAATATGAAAATGTTGGTTAAGAATAGATGCAAGTTATATGATAATCATGTAATCTTTACAGACATTTTAGGCAGATTATAGAGAAATTAAAGGTAAATTAGTATAATACAAACAAAATTACACTATGAAGTGAGAGAAACACAGGCTTTATGTATATTTAGAGAAAACGCTGGTGGAAATAAATTGATAAAAGTAAGGCAGTAAGTGAAGAAAGAAGAATAAGCAGTATAAGGAATTAATAAGTACTTCTTCACATTTAGGGATACAGCTAATATTGGTATTGAGCAAGAACAGAGCAGATTTTGGCTAGGAAGTTTTCCAAAATGGTTTTGAAGGAAGGGAGGAAGGATATTGACCTGATGAATACATGTAAGGAGTTCTAAGCCTTAGTATTAAAGTAGGCCTTCACTGTGTACATACAGTATCAGCGACTGCACTTTCAGTTAGTGAAAATTAGCTAAAGTCAAGAATACTGATAAGAACAGAATGTGCAGTACATTTGAGTAGAAACACATTGTGTGGTACAAGGCTTGGAAAACCAGGTTAAAAAGGTGTGTAGACATTTACAGGATGCTGCATTATTAGCAGGTAATTCAAACAGTTATATTAATTCATTTGGACTGACAAGCAGAAAGTCTTTGCAGAGCAGACACTGAAGTATGAGTGCAGAAGTCAGGTCAAATATCCAGCATTCTAGAATACGATTGAAATATTAATGCAGGGGCTAGAGACATAATTATCAGAATATGAGTGCAAAAACAATGGTCATAATTATCAGCACTGTTATTGGAGAGAATGCATTCTGAGTACAGAATTTACAAACACTAGTCAGTGCAGAAGCTATAAACATTAAGACTTGATTCAGATATTGTTGACATCTACCTCCACTGTACATAATAAAGCATTTTTAACCAAAATACAGTGTGTGCAGACTTTATTCTTAAAGGTACAAGAAGATGTGGCCCATAAAGGAGAGACTGGCACCTATATAGTACATGTTTGGGTAATTAACAGATAAAGACATTCATTTCAGTCTCATTCCAGTTTCTTACAGTTATGTCCAGTTCATTCCATTATTCTACAGTACTGTCAATTCTTACAGTGGTGAGCCACCATCGGTGGGGAGCAATATTTGCAGTTAAAGTAAGCCCCAAAACCCTATAGCAACTTTATCAGCACTCAGACTATGTGTATTTTGCAGAGCAGCAGTGTTCATTCAGAAGATTACTTCAGACAATCTACAGTGTGTCTCAAAGAACTGCAACAAAACAGCAGTGTACATTACTTCAGAAAATATACAGTAAAGTCTAAAAAACTTCAGACTCTCCAAGATACCAGTGTAGAAGACATTATCCAATTAACAGCAACTTATCAGAAAATCTCCACAGCAGATGACAGACTTTCAAGTTTCCATTGTGATGTCACAGATCAAAAAAATCCTTGCAAGACAGAGTTTCAAAAAGCTGCTAGAGGCCAGATGACTTTCTTAAAACAACTGTTACTATCCTTATGTAAAGATTCATTTTTTACAATGAATTTTCTAGCCAAAGTCTTGCAAGTAAATCTCAGAAATGTTTAAATACATCAGTAAATTGTAGAAATATGCCAAAAAGTACATCTACAGTAACGGCACCAATAAATGTGTGGTTCAATGATAAAAAATGGGTAAAGCCATCTAAAAAAACTGTGTTAAATTTCAAGGTTGTTAGTTCAGGAATGTTACATCTTTCTAGATGCAAAAGGGTTAAATCACAGAAGCAGACTGCAATGGACACACTTTCTCATGATTCTCAGAATGAGTCAGTTCCTATCAGTATAGTTTCAGACTTACATAACACAAATTCTTGTTTACAGTCTTCAGAAATCAGTATAAATGCTACAGCAAATGTAATTCAAAATACAGAGTTAAGTCACAGTATTGCAGATACAGATGTAAACTGTAACATGCAGATTTCTAGACAACACAAAAAGCAAACATTTGCAATATATTAAGTTTATGTTATTTCAAATACAGATGATCAGAATGTAATAAATTCTAGTTTATTATTTTCAGAAGCCAGTGGAAATATTATGCAGAGAGCAGATAAGAGGGATCATAGTGCAGATTTTGATCAGTTTGATAAAGTAAACACCAGCATAAATGATATGCAGACTTCATTGAAAAATAAAAAAGAAATGCATACCTTACCTCAACTCGTGTTATTACTAGAGTTTCAGGGCAAAATAAAAAAAATGCATACCATAGCTCAAGTCAGTGATGTTGCTAGTTTTGTATAAAAAGGATTTCAGCCTATCTGTAAAGGGTGTGGCAGTCCAGCACCGAACGTTATTATTTATCTGTCATTGTTTAAGGTTAAGAAAAATGACATTATTTTATGACAGTCTCAGAAACAGTATTTTCTTCTCAGAAAGGCTAAGACAGAGTGGTAGTTGCCAGTAAAAAAAAAGGTAACAGTTTCAGGCTAGTACACAATTTACCATTCTGGAACCACATGTACATGATAAACCAGAAATTACAGTCAAGTTAATTCACAGAATAAAGGGTTTAAAGTTACAGATCTGGAAAATGAATTTATTGTGTTATTGTTTTGTTTATCAGATATTGTTAAAGCTTTTGAATTATGATAGTAAAGTGCTGCAGTGCATAAATAATGTATTTATACAGAGACAGAAAAGCATTCACATATATTAAATGATGTTCTGCTACTTTTACAGAATGTAAAATTTAAATTCAGTGCCACATTTAAAAATGACAGTGCAGTCAAAAGTTCAGATCACATGCAAGAAAAGAGTAGAGCATAAATACTATGTGTCATTAAAGCCACAGGTTCAAATCTCATGTTAGAAAATGAAGAAAATTTACACACTTGCATAAAGGACAGGCAAATAAAGTTCCAGAATCAGATCAGTTCAACTTGAGTAATAAATGTGTATATGTAAATTGTTCAAGATTGCATATATTTTATGCAAAAAAATGCAGTTTACCAAGCACACGAGAAGCACAGACTTATGTAACTCAGTTATGCGATTATAGGCCAGCTTAGCAAGCTAAATTAAAGACATTAGTGTATGTTACAAAGCAATTTGGTAAAGATCAGTTTAATATTATTAGTGACAGTTTTATGCAGTAGAAGTTCTTACTGCTTATCCAAGAAAATTGTAAACAGTAATGATAAATCCTAGCAGCATTCACTAATACTGAAAGAGTTAAATGATGCCAGTTAGGGAAAGAGTGACATGTAAAGCAGTGGGCAGAGACTTGCATACTGAAGACTTTTTTGTAAATTACAATCTGAGGGTCACAGATTAAGTGCAGAAAACCCAACAGTTAGGATTAATTTTATAAAGGTGCAGAAATTAATACGGTATCAAATTACTACTTTACTTTCATTTGAGTTTATGACAGAGAAAAACAATGCCATTGAGGTTTTCATTTAATTTAATAATGAAGTTACAGACTTTCCATTTCACTGTAGTACAGTTACAGACTTGCAGAAATGTATTTAATAATAATATAGTTATATTTCACTATAGTACATTATCAGTTTTTTTACAGACTTATAGGAGATTATTAGCAGCATATGTTTACTTCATACAGAAAAATATAAATAAAGTCTTAAATAAAGTCAGGGCAACAAGCAATTCTGTCAGTTTATAATTGTTAAATCTGCAAATGTTGTTTGTGTGTGTGTGTGTGTGTGTGTGTGTGTGTGTGTGTGTGTGTGTGCGTGTGTGCGTGTGTGTGTGTGTGTGTGTGTGTGTGTGTGTGTGTGTGTGTGTGTGCGCGTGTGTATGATTTTCAGATATTGCTGCAAGAAGACACTCTGTCAGTTTTGGATATTTAAATAATTTTTATTTTATTTTATTTATTCATTTTGTTTGTTTACCAGGTAATGAGGTCCATTTTCAGCAGAGGCCTGGGGAGAAAAGCTCCATACATACAAATAGACAGTATTAAACAATCAAATTGAGCATGTATTAATTAAATTAACAATGCACAAAGCAAAATCAAAAATGGCACAGTTAGTGATAAAATTTGGAAGCATGAGTTAATAGTGAGAACAGTGCAATACATTAATTGTAAGATAGAGAAATGCAGTTTACACAATAGTTACATGACAAGCAGCATATGTTTTTACATTGCTAACTGAAGCCAAGTGTTGAAACAAGATAGCCTTCAGCAGTTAACTGCAGCTGTGAGAATGAGTTAGTTTATTTTAGGGTGATGTAAGGGAGTAGTAGGTGGCTTAGCCAGGAGTATGACAGGAGCAGAGCCAGTGTTTTGCTAGATGATCCTTTAAACTCAAGAATGTTGGGGTTCTTAGCCATAGGTAGAGGAAGAGTGTTCTACAGTTTGGCAATTTTATAGAAGAGGGTGGAGCCCTGTATGTTGTGGGCTTGGGTACTAGGTTGGTGAGTACCAGGAAGTCATTAGGTTTGTGAGTTATATTGTGGGCTATGGACAGCTGGTTAAGTGTTAGAATGTTTAGTAGTTCTAACCATTTCAATTGGGAGATACAGAGCAGTGGTAGGTTCTGTAAGGATGGACTGTAGCAAATTTGGCAATTTTGTTGTAGCATGATTCTAGATTATTTAGGTCAGATTTGTGAATGTTTGTAAATACTAGGGAGCTGCAGAGGAGGGTGGAGAGTAGATGTGTGCGGGCAGTGGCTAGTCTGGCTTTGTCTGTAAGGTAAGGTTTAATTCTATAAAGGGTGCCTAGTTTTTAGTGGACTTTTCTGATAGTGAGGGAGATGTGGGTGTCAAACCTTAGCTTATCATTGATTGTGACACTGAGAAGTTTGACTTGGCTAGTAGGACCTATTTGGTTCCCCTTATGGAAAAGATACCACTAGTAATACCCCTTTGGAAGCAGTGTTGCAGTGGTACCACAGTGTAAAAGAGCTTTTGACATGTGGTGCACTCGAGAGTGTGATTATTAGAAGCAGATTACTGTTTCCAAACAGCAAACTCAGAACCAAACCCACACTACTCAGCTGTAGAAGGAATTCTCAGAAATGCCCATGCCAACCCTTGGTCGGAAAACATGGATTCTGACGAAAAAATTAATTGAACACACAAAGACGAAGACAGGAAAGACACAGTCAGAATCTCATAGGAAGTCCATCACATTTATTTGAGCCATCAAAGCGCAGTTCCAGATATCCTAAGTTGTACTGAAGATATCTCTAAAGACAGTAATTTGTATATCTGGAACTGCGCTTTGATGGCTCGAATAAATGTGATGGACTTCCTATGAGATTCTGACTGCATTTTTCCTGTCTTCGTCTTTGTGTGTTCAATTCATTTTTGGGCAGAATCCATGTATTCCGACCAAGTGTTGGTGTGGGCACTTCTGAGAATTCATTCTACAGCTGAGTAGTGTGGGTTTGGTTCTGAGTTTGCTGTTTGGAAACAGTAATCTGCTTCTAATATGCACACTCTCGAGTGCACCGCATTTCAAAAGCTCTGTTACACTGCGGTACCACCACAGCACTGCTTCCAAAAGGGTATTACTAGTAGCATTTTTCCTCCCTGCTGAGAGGCTTATACCCCATCCCTGAAGGCTACTTCAAGGATCCTTATTTATGGAAAGGATGGAATGTGGAGTCAGACATGTTTTGGGTTTATTGTAATTGAAGACAACTTGGTTTTGTTAAGGGTTAAGTATGAGTAAGTATGGCTAGTGAGGTAGTTTTCTATGCCCTGGAAAGATTTTGGGATTTTTGTTTGTAGGTCCTGGGGAGTGGGGGCTGTGCAGATTAGTGGACAGTCATTGGTGTATTGAAATATGGAGGCTAGTTGGGTTGAGTAACTGAGGTTGTTGGTAAAAATTATGATAGTTTATTTAGTAGGATTTGGGGGGAGATGGTGTCAAAGGCTTTTGTCATGTCAAAAATATGGAGGAGACCATTTGGCCTCTGTTTATAAGATCTTGAATGGTGTTTGGGAAAGATGGCAGTGCAATGTTGGTACTATGTTTTGGCCTAAAGCCATGATGTGTGGAGGAGAGGATTAAGGAGGTGGGCAATGAGTTGGGAGTGAATGCATTTTTCTAAGATTTTGGCTAGAAAGGAGAGCACTGCTATGGGACAGTGGTTAGTTAGATCCTTAGAGGGGCGACCTTTGTGTAGGGGATTGATGTGGGATATTTTCCATAGATGGGTACATATTGTTCAGAGATAGAACAGTTGATTAGGACTGATATGGGATAGCCAGTTGAGGGGGCAGCAATTTTAAGGAATTCATTAAGTAATTTATCAGCTGCTATACAGCATGGTTTGAGCTTGGAAAGGATATATTTTATGTAGTTTGGATTGGGGTGAATGAGAAGGGGGTGGGGGAGTCAGAGGAGGGAAGGGGTACAGTGAGCAGTTGATTAGCCTAATTACCTAGAAGAGATGTGATTGAGTTAATGAAGTGGGTATTAAATTGTGTAGCTATTGGGTCTGAAACCTTTGCGTTGGTTGGTGGGAGGGTTGGGGGTATAGCCTGGGTTGAAAAGATTGTTAATGTCTTGCCAATATTTTGGGGGGATGTATTGGTGGATTTGCTGATCTGAATGGAAATAGTATTGCTTGCCTATTTTTATCTTTCTCTTAGCTTGGTTATGTAGCTGTTGAATATTTTTGACAGTGTGGTAAGTGGACCATGCCCTGTCTCTTTTCATCAGTAGTGCTAGGTATCTTTAGATAGTCAAGGTATTTGGCTAGTTTTTGCTCTTAGTTTTCTTCAGGATGCCAGATTGTTAAGTATTTTTAGAAGGGTATTGTTGAAGTAAGGGACTGCCTGATCAAGTGGGAGGTTTCTAAGAGGTAACCAGTTAGTTTGCTGAAGTAGAAGGTTGAAAGTGGAGGGGGGAAAAGTGTTTTTATGTTTTGGATAAATGTGTATATTGTGTTGGTTTGTTTCTGAGCTAATGTTTGTACAAGAAAGTAGGTGAGGGGTCACTGAGGGAGTGTGGAAGGTAGCCTGCTAAGTAACCTAGGTTGGGTTTGTTAGTATCCAATCAAGTGTGGACTGCTTTTTTGAGTGTTTATCTAACTGGGTAGGACAGAATATGGTTTGGGTAAAACTGAAGAAGTTTAGGAAATTGGAGGGGCTGTTGGCATTGCAGGAATGCTAATCCAGGTTGAATTCTCCTAGGATAATGGTTTCCTGGTTAAAATTAGAGGATGCCCAGGTGAGAAGATTTTCAATTATGGATAGGTTGTTGCTGGGGGGGGGGGGTAGGTGGTTATGATAATAATGGATTTGTTAGGGTTTATTACTAGGTGTGTTATTAGGATTTTGGAGTTGGGCAGGTCAGGAGGGGTACAGTTTATTAGTTCCAGTTTGAGTGTGTCTTTATACATGACAGCAACACCCCCACCCCTTTTGTTTGGTCTGTCTAATCTAATTATGTTGTACCCATTTGTAATAATCTCCTTGTCTTTAACGTGAGGCTTTAGCCAGGTTTGGTTATTGCAGCAGTGTCTGGTAAGTAGGAGTTAAGGGTTGCATGGAATTCAGCAATTTTATTTACGATACTATGGAGGTTAATGTTTATAAAGACTAGGTCTGTGTTGTTGGTCTTTGGAAGTGGGGGAAGGGGGTGGGGTTAGTAGTATGTTGGAGAGAGGTTGGTGAAAGGCTAGGAGGGGAAATAATTGGGTAATGAGGGGTGTGGGTATGAGGCCCTGGGTTGGGGTGGATGTCAGCCTGGAGTTTAATTTGTCTTATACTGTATAGAGTGAGTTGTCTAATTTTATTGGTAGGTTTTACATATCTGTGAGTTGAAGGCTAAGCCCTATGAGTAGACAAATGTTTGAAAGGTAGAAGGAGAAAAGTAGTTGTACTGTAGAGCTGTGAGCTACTGGCAGCTTGTATGTGGGTGTGGCTGTTTGAGAAGGATAGAGAGAGAGAGTAGGTGATTGATGGTGCATAAGTGGAGGGAGGTGGAGCGAAGCAAGAGGTATAGTAGGTTGACTAGGAGGGTATTGTTTAGCAAAGAGTTGAGTTGAGTTGAGACATAGTGGATGGTTGAAGAGGTGTGGAGGTGAGGGGAAGGGGAGGAGATTGAGGCAGGTGGTTAATTGGCTAGAGGTAGAAGGGGTGTGGTTGGTTAAGGTATAAACCTAGGGAAAGTGGGGTGTGTGAGAATGGAGGTAGGGTAGAGGAGCAGAGTGAGCCCAGAGCAGGATGCACCAGCGTGCAAGCAGAACGGAGTGGGATGCACCAGCCTACAAGCAGGCGTAAATCTCAGAGACAAAACTGAAAAAAAACTATCTCCACAGGTAATGTGAAATCTGTAGTAAATAGTATATGTTAATAGCTGACAGTGCTGCTTTGGATAGTATGGGAGAAATTAAATAATTTATTATTTGGTGAGAAAACAAAACTCCAAAAACTGAAATGGGAGTTTGCTAGTTTGTTACCTGCTAAATTCTAACTGTTTAAGTTACACTTCTTTTAGTTTGAATAAGTTTGGGTGGAATAGATGAGTATAACTAATGGGAATGAGTTGAGCAGGAAAGGGTACAAAGAGAGATAAAACAGGGACTGGCAGCATGCAGAAGAAAGTTCAGTGTTTCTGAGACAGTAAAGGGTTAGAGACAGGCAGAATAATAGCTTATAGAGGGGAGAACTACACTGGAAAAGAAAAAAGCAAAAAGGTAGGAGTGTACACAGGGAGAGCATGTACGGATCTTTCTTTTGCAGTGTGCTACCATTGAGCTATGACTACATACATTTTTAATGGAGGTAAACAAAAATGAGCAAAACATACAAAGATTTATTCTTTGGTGTGCAGGGGGTCGCTTGAGTTGTGGGTAAAGTGTCTGCTCCCTTTTGTGTGCAGTCCAGACAGCAGGATGAAGACATGAGTTAGGGAAGTGTGTTAGTAATCTTCTAACTGGTAAGGTTTACTTCAGGAGTGGAACACAATGTAAAGATGAGCAAGTAACTATCATATGGCAGTATTATAATAGATGAAAACTCCACATTTAGAAAAAAACACTATTTCAGACTTGCAAACAATGTCAGCAGATTCTCATAGCTGCTTTCTCAGCATGGTTGCCTTTAACAATGCCTCCCTTTACACCAGCGTGGCCAATATAAGGCAGCAAATAACACCACAATTGCCTTTAATGTTATATTACATAAAGGACACTCTCAACTTAATAAGGAGCATTAAGGTTTAGTTGATATGCTAAACAGTATGCAATTCAAACAATGTTTTAGCACTATCTAGTAATTGTGTACAGGTAACAAATCCACAAATAAAAACATATTCCTTGCAGTAATTGCTAGACCTCAAAGGTCAGCAGCATTTGCAAAAACACTACAGCTAAGCAATAATGCATTTATCAGAGAAAAATAGCTTCTATAGTTGCAAGAGAGCAACCATGGCTAGCTGTGTGTTCTAATTCCAGTAATTAGCAATCTTAGTGGAGTAACTGTAGCTAAAAACATGAAAACACTAAAAACACTTAACAATGGAAGCAAGCCACAGGGGGGAAAATGCTGCATTCTGATAGGAAGAATACAGGAGTAAAGATGGTGCCAATCCAAGAGCAAGGAATAAATAAGCTCAGTTCAGGAACCAGTTAGGAGGGCCATATTAAAGCAGGAGATGGGGTCTGGTAGTAGGAACTGAAAAAAAAATTGTTGAGCTACTTTGCACTGGCCTGCAAGCAGACGTAAATCTAAGAGACAAAACTGAGAAAAAAACTTTCTCCACAGGTAATGTGAAATTTGCAGTAAATAGTATATGTTAACAACTGACAATGCTGCTTTCAGTAGTATGGGAGAAAGGAAAAGTACAGTTTTGTACCTACCATAAATGTAGATGTTCGAGTCTATATACTGCTGCAATCATCACACTAGGGTTATCTGCCGTCAGGCGGTCCCGCAGTCGGCCGAATCCCAAAGTCTTGGTCCGGCGTCGGTTGTCGTTGCTTCTTCCCTGACAGGGGTATAAAAGAGGCAGCTGAAGCCATTTTCTTCAGTTTTTCTTGCCCCAGATATCAAGTGCCCCCAACTAGGAAGGCAATACAAATAACTATGCAGAAATACCTTAGTAGATAAACAAAAGTACTAGCTGTTAGCCAATACACCATATAGACAAGCATCCAATTGATTGATGTACATGGAGTTATAACTAACACCCTGGTATGTAGATGGGAAGGTGGGAGGGTAACCTGGACTGCAGCAGTATATACACTCGAACATCTACATTTATGGTAGGTACAAAACTGTACTATGTTCATCGTGTTATACTGCTGCAGTCATCACACTTGGGTTGAATCCCAAAGCTATGGATGGGTGGCTAGTACTAAACTGGGTTAGGCGAAGCTAGCATGCCCTGCAGAACTGCAGTGGCAAAACCAGCTCTGGTATTTGAGTATAATGGAAGGTGGTAGTGCTTGGTAAAGGTGTGCACTGAACTCCAAGTAGCTGCCTCCAGAATGTCCTTGGTTGGAACCCCCCTGAGAAAGGCTGCTGAGGTTGCTGTAGCCCTGGTAGAATGGGACCTAATATTAACAGGCACTGCTTTCCCATGGTGAGAGTAGCAAAAGCGGATACAATGTGCTATCCATTTGGAGATGGTCTGTTTTGAAATAGCCTTTCCTTGTGAACCTGCAGCATAGCATACAAAGAGTTGGTCAGTTTTTCTGAAGGTCTTTGTCTTATCTAAATAGTAACGTAGCTGTCTGTGAATGTCCAAAGAGTGAAGGAGTCTTTCTCCTTTATTCTGGGGGTTTGGATAAAAGTTGGGTAAATGAATGGTCTGATTCAAAGCCACACTGGATACTACCTTTGGCATAAAGGTAGGGTTAGTTCGTAAAGAGACTCTGTCCTGATGGAAAATGATGAAAGGTTCCACTGCCATAAGTGCCTGTAGTGCTTAGACCCTGCATGCTGAGGTGATAGCTAGCAACAGAGCTGTTTTCCATGACAAGTATTGTAGTTCTTCTGAGAAGGCTGGTTCGAAAGGAGGCAGTGTTAATTTTTCTAAAATTAAGTTGAGGCCCCAAGCTGGAATTGGGGGTTTCCTGGGGGGTCTTATATTTTTTGCCCCTCTGAGAAACTGCCTTAGTAAAGGGTGTGAGAATATGGGAGGATCCATATTATATTGAGCTGAAATGGCTGAAGCATGGATCTTAATGGATGAGAAAGAAAGGCCTTTGTGTAGCATCTCAGTTAAGTATTGCAGTATTTGAGGAATGTTTGGTATCCAAGGATTTTGGCCTTTAGCCTGGTTCCATGCACAAATCTTTTACATTTGTCTGAGTAAGTTTTTCTGGTGCTGGGCCTCCAAAATGGCATTCAGGATGTCCTTTGAGAGAAGTGTTGATTGATAATTCAAGGTATTCTCCATGCAGCTAAATTTAAAGTCCTGAGCTGACTGTGAAGTATCTGAGAGTTTTGCTGAGTCAACAGAAGTGGGAATTGAGGTAAGATCCATGGAGGGCTGTGAGTCAAGTTCCTTAGTAATGGGTACCAGTGCTGGCATGGCCAGTCTGGAGCAATGAGGATCATTTGTGGTCTCTCTGATCTGACTTTCAGTAATACCTTGGTCAATAGAGGTAGTGGTGGCAAGGCATAGACTGTCAATGCTGTCCATCTGAATGATAGGGCATCCACTTTCCAGGCTAGAGGATGATAAGTTCTTGTACAAAATTTCTGTAGTTGGCAATTGATGGGGGAGGCAACTAGATCTATGTCTGGGCGTCCCCACCTTTGAGTTATCATTGAAAATACTTGTGGGTGTAGTCTCCACTCGTGAGGATCTGCCATATTTCTGCTTAATTCGTCTGCCAATATGTTTTCCTTTCCTGGCAGGAATTGTGCTTGCAGTTGCACTTGCTAAGTCAATGCTGTGTAACAGAAGGCCATTGCCTGTCTGCATAAAGGGTAGGAGTGTGTTCCTCCATGTTTGTTTATGTACCACATAACTGTGGTGTTGCCTGTCCTTATTAGTAGTTGTCCTGGATGCAAGAGGTCCTTGAAGGCTGTCAGTGCATTTTGCACAGCTAGCATCTCCTTTTGGTTGATGTGTAGATGCATTTGTTTTGCAGACCATTTGCCCTGTATGCACTGTCCTGCCATGTGTGCTCCCCAGGTGTAGTCTGAAGAATCTGTTGTCATAGTTTGGTTTGCTGGAGGTAAGACAAAAGGAAGACCCTTGTTTATTTGACATGCTTGAGCCCACCATAGGAACTCTTTTTGAAGGCTGGGAATGAGAGGTATACTTGTTTCGAGGCTGTGCCTGTGCTGAGTCCATACACTTTTCAGGTACCATTGTAATTTCCTCATATGCAGCTTTGCATATGGGATTAGTTGAATGCAGGATGCCATGAACCCCAATGCCTGCAGGATTTTCCTTGCAGTGAGCTGGGTAAAGGTTGCCATCTTTTTGAAGTATTGACCCAGTTGCTTTTGTTTGTCTGGTGTGAGATAAGCCATCTGGGCCATTGTATTTAAGCTGGCACCCAGGAATATTATCTGTTGTGAGGGTATTAGCTTTGACTTGTTTGTTTACTGTGTACCCTAGGCAACTGAGCAGCTTTATTACAAATTCCAGATGCTGTAATAGAATGTCCTTGCTGTCCACTTGGATCAGGCAGTCGTCCAGATATGGATAGATTTGTATTCCTCATTGTCTGCAGTATGCAATTACTGATGCCAGACATTTCGTAAATACTCTGGGCGCAGTAGATAAGCCAAAGGGCAATGCAGGGAATTGATAATGCGTTGTACTTGCCAAAAATCTGAGGTATCTTCTATAATCTTGCCTGATAGGGACATGCAGGTATGCCTCTTTGAGGTCCAACGTTACCAGCCAAGACTCCTTGCCCAGCATGGGAAGAAGCTGCTGTAGTGTGAGTATTTTTAATTTGGGTACCTCCAGCTATGTGTTTAGAATTGACAGGTCTAAAATGGGTCTCCAGGCTTTGTCCTTTCTTGGTACTAGAAATAGTCTTGAGTAAAAACCTTGACCTTGCTCCTTTGTAGGTACCTTTTGAATTGCTTTCATATCCATGAGAGCTGAAATTTGCATTTGTGCCTCTATCCATTGGTTTGGAAGCAGATTTGGCATGCCTCTCATCCGTGGTAAAGTGTGATAATGAAATCTGTAGCCTCGGGTAATAATATCCAGAACCCATTTGTCCTTTGTTATGATGTGTCAATTTTGTGGAAATAGATCCAGTTTTCCTCCCAAAGGAGCTGCCAGGGCAATTTTGCTTGGCAGGCGAAGGGGGAAGTCATTGTGTTTGTTTCCTGAAGGGTTGAGATCTTTCGTCTCCACCTCTTTGAGTTGTTGTATGCCATTGTCTAGGCCTGAAAGGACCTTGTGGCTGACCTCTACCCATTGGGCGTCTGTACCTACCCTTTTGGGGTCTGTCTGATGCAGGAAACAACCAGTTTTTTGATGGCCAGTTTCTGCTGAAACGAGGAGGTTGTACCTGTAAAACATCTTTAACTGTCTGCATAGATTTTACCTTTTCTTCCATTTTCTTTAAAACTTCCTCTGCTTTGACACGAAATAAGACATCTTTCTGCAATGGAGCATCCAATAACTTTTCTTTGACATGTTCTGGTAAGGCTTGCTCTTTTAGCCAAGCATGTCTACATATTACAGATCCTGGGACAGCTGCTCTACATGAGGCTTCCAATGAATCAAAACCACCCTGTAAGGTATGCTTTCCCACCTGTTCTGCTGCATGCAGCAAATCCTGCATCTCTTTGAAATCAGGTTGATCTGTCTGAGGGATCATTTTCTGCTTTAACTGTGCAATCAAGTACTGCTGGTATTTTAGCATGTGGAATTGGCAGTTTAAGGCCCTCATGGCCAAAGTGGCAGACATATACACTTTCTTCCTCCATCTTTCTAATGCTCTGGAATCTCTTTCAGAACGTAGTGGAATCTTAGCAGTATAGGCCTTAACCCCTTTGGGACCCTGGGAAATGGTTTTGGGGTCTGCAACAGGGCTTTTATATAGAAACTTATGAGTATCAAGAACTCGGTAGTATCTGTCTGGTTTAGCTGGTGCAGGAGGTAAGGAATCTGGGTTTAGACTAGATTCGGTGAAAACATCATCCAAAATGTCTAAAACTGGAGGAATTGCAAGGGGTCTATGCTGTGGAAGAAGAAGAAACTCACAGAGTCTTTTCTTAGAGTCAGTGTAATCTTGGCCTTCCCAGTGGAAGTGCTCCCTCATGGTGTGTAAAGTTTCCCCAAAAGAGTAGTCCTCGGGGGGGGGGGGAGACAGAGGGAATGGACTCTTCAGCATTTGAGTCTTCATAAGGAGGGAAGGAGTAATCCTGGTCCTCAGAGTTAGCTGAGGAAATGGATGCTTGGTCAGAGGAAGGATAATCTTCCTCCAGTCTAGGCCTTTTGTCAGGAGGGGGTTGGGAAACCCTGATAAGGGTAATTAAATCCTCAGCCATCTTAAGCATATGTTTTTTAGGCATAGGGGCCTGTGGGGGGGGTCTGTGGACCCGGTTTCCTAACTTTTAAGGGGGTTTTAAGTTTAGCATAAGACTTAATAGAGATAGTTGTCAGTTTGAAGACATCTTCAGAAACCGAAGGCCTGTCCAAAATTTCCGGATCACCGTCAGGGTTGGCGTCCCTGGGGAGAGATGGAACTGGCTCCTGAGGCCCAACTGAGTCGGTCTGGGAGGCCGTCAGAATTTCTAAATCAGCGGTAGTCAGGGGCTGCGTAGGCACCTCGCTGAAAACTGGAGAACCGGCGGCAGGCCTTGCTGAGGCCTTGTATCTGGTCTTGGCCTTGGCTGCCTGTCCTTATCCTTGCATTTTTTAATCATTGCTGATGTCGGTTGATCCGACGACATGCTATACTTAAATTTTCTGCCAAAATAATGTCGGGCGAAATCTGCCCGACGCTTGATTGTACGTTTGTTGAATGTCGTGGTCTGGGCCTAGGCAAGGAATACAATAAGAATGAAAATCCTTATGAGGTATTTGCTTCCCACAAGAAATACAATTATTAACTTTGTCTGACATCGGTCTGAGGCAAGAAAAGTTTCCCCAATGGGGTACTTAGCTTTAAAGAAGACTTCGGGCTGAAATTCGATTAAAAAATCTCAGGAGCTGGCCGACTGGCACTTGCGAACTGCTTCTGCTTCGGGCACTGTGCGGCAAGAAAGACTGAAGAAAATGGCGTCAACTGCCTCTTTTATACCCCTGTCACACTGACGTCAGGGAAGAAGCGAAGACAACCGACGCCGGGCCAAGACTTTGGGATTCGGCCGACTGCGGGACCGCCTGACGGCAGATAACCCTAGTGTGATGACTGCAGCAGTATAACACAATGAACATCCATGTATTATCCGGTAGGAAAACAAAACTCCAAAAACTGAAATGGGAGTTTGTTACCTACTAAATTCTAACTGTTTAAGTTACACTTCTTGAGTAAGTATGGGTAGAATAGATGGATAGAGCTAATGGGAATGAGGCGAGCAGGAAAGGGTACAAAAAGACATAAAATAAGGACTAGCAGCATGCAGAAGAAAATTCAATGTTTCTGAGGCAGCAAAGGGTTAGAGACAGGCAGAATAATAGCTTATAGAAGGGAGAACTACACTGGAAAAGAAAAGAGAAAAAAAGAAGGAGTATACACAGGGAGAGCGTGTACGGAGCTTTTTATTGCAGTGTGCTACCATTGAGCTATGACTACATACATTTTTAATGGAGGTAAACAAAAATGAGCAAAACATACAAAGATTTATTCTTTGGTGTGCAGGGGGTCACCTGAGTTGTGGGTAGAGTGTCCACTCACTTTTGACTGCAGTCCAGACAGCAGGATGAAGACGTGAGTTAGGGACATGTGTTAGTGGTCTTCTAGGTGGTAAGGTTTAAAAGATTTATTCTTTGGTGTGCAGGGGGTCGCCCAAGTCGTGGGTAGGGTGTCCACTTACTTTTGAGTGCAGTCCAGACAACAGGATGAAGATGTGAGTTAGGAAAGTGTGTTAGTGGTCAGCTGGTAAGGTTTATAATATTTATTCTTTGGTGTACAGGGGCTCGCCCGAGTCGCGGGTAGAGTGTCCACTCACTTTTGAGTGCAGTCCAGACAGCAGGATGAACACATAAGTTAGGGAAGTGTGTTAGTGGTCTTCTAGCTGGTAAGGTTTAAATGAGAGCATGCCGAAGGAGAAACAAATGCTCCATTCTGATAGGAAAAATACATGAGTAACATTTAGTTGAGTTTGATTTTCCAGAATACATGTTTAAATATAGTCAAGAAAAAATATTACATCAGCCATCCAGCCTTGCATAGGAGATGGAAAAGTGTGTGTGTGGGGGGGGGGGGGGGGCTGGAAGGCCTCAATGTAAAAGAAAAGTTCATTTGAACATTGAGACAGCCCTTCCAATACCTCATCAGTGATGGGAACAATGCAGATTAAGGCCTAAACTTGGCAAGAGCTGTAGTGCATATGTCAAGTATCTATAAAAAGACAAGACCATCAAAGCCAGAAATACAAATTATTGCTTTTATTTCAGTGTCTGTTTAAATGTGTTTCAGTTATCTAAATGAATGTATTCTTTAAAGTTAAAATGTATATACAGCAGATGTGCATTTATGCAGATTAGCGTTAAAGCAAATATGCAAACGTTTTTATGTTTTCTGACAATTGTGTAACAGTACTAGTTTTCAGTTTATGCTTTTATAGGTTAGTTTTCAGAATATAACATTTATTAGATTTCACTTTGTTCTTTTATCTGTGTTCAGGTAACACAATCAGGAAAAGTATTCCTTTAGTGTTAGTTTAGTTAGTTTATAAAATATAACATTTATGACCTTAGTTTAAATTTCAGTCATGTTTCAGAATACATGAATTCAGTATAGTACATTTCAGTCAGATTTCAGAATATAAAATTCATATTCAGTTAAACATTTCTAACAGCATTACTAAACAGTTTACAACATGCAATTATACCATGACCCCCCCCATTAATATTCCAAAACGTGCACGCTGATTGGTAAGCGTGCACGTTGTAAATCGACTTATACTAATGGAAAAAGGTCCGGTCGCCCGGACTTTTTCCATTAGTATAAGTCTTTTTAAAAACACTGTCTCACTATGTTAAAGGAATTTAACATAGCGAGACAGCTTTAAAAAAGCAACGGAGATCTCCGTTGCTTTTTTTAAAGGTGTCTCGCTATGTTAAACTCCTTTAACATACAGATACAGTATAAAAAGCAATGGAGATCTTGCTTTCTCCATTGCTTTTTTTTTAAAACCTGTCTTGCTATGTTAAATGGGTTTAACATAGCGAGACAGCTTTAAAATAAGCAAGGGAGATCTTCATTGCTTATTTTAAACCTGTCTTGCTATGTTAAACCCATTTAACATAGCGAAACAGTTTCTAAAAAATCAACGGAGATCTTGCTTTCTCCATTGCTTTTGCCCACAGCTCTGATGTACTGCGTAGGCATACGCATGAGCAGTACATCAGAACTGCCGCAGAATACCAGACAGCTGCGGAAGGGCAGCAAGGAGGCATTATACAATGCCATTATTTAAGAAAAGTAATTTTTTTTTTCTTAAATAATGTCATTAGATAATAGCAATAATGTCTTCTGGTGGTAATGCTGATTTACCCACGGTTGGTTTTATCTGGCCACCGGCTTTGCCCTCATGACCAAACCACACCAACCGTGGGTAAATCCAGCATTACCCACACCCAGGCGTGGGTTATTGTTATATTACATCACACTTCACATTATTCACTTTTTAGGGTAAAGGGACAGAAATATTTGTAACAGGCTTATTAAGAACATTTATTTAAGAATCCATAGTAATAGTTATTTAATATACTGATAGTATAATGGGTCAGACTTGATTTGTTAATTTACAGAATAATATATTAGGTAATGTGCACTGTAAACAGAAATTTAAAAATACACTGATGGAGTATGTAAAGGTATAGTTCTGAAATACAGAAATCGTAGGTGTTAGTAAAGGTACTTCTACTATTACAGCACATATATATTTACATGATATTTAAGACACAAATTTAAAAGGCAAACATCTATTACAGCATATAGAAATTAAAGTGCAAATATACAGGATTATTAGTAACAAATCTAGCTGAAGATTTACAAAAATAAGTTAATATAGTATATGATAATTAACTCCAGATACATATATTATAGATGTAAAAAAGACAGTTTGACATTTATAACATGTTAAAGAATTGTCCAGTTATAATTAAATCATAAAGTTAAGAGACTTCAGTCCAAACAGACCATAAATGCTAACTAGTGGCCAAAATTAAAATTGCAAGTGTATTTATCACATAAAAACATTCATATTCGTTCTAGTGATCATTATAGCATCCTTCACAGACCATATTGATACATTTATAAAGTAATTGGAGAAGTCCCTGTAATTTCAAGAACAATTGTTATGGAACAGATCCTACATAAATATAGTTAGTAGAGTTGGCCTTGCATAGGCCTGAAAATGTAAGATTAGGCCTGTGTCCTCATTTCATATGTAATGTTTTAAAGTAACTACAGAAGTAGATACCTGTGTGTGTGTTCAGGTATCTTCAGGAGGAGTTGTAAGATCAGATTTCATTTAAATGTATAAACTTTCCATTAGTCTAGAAATGCAGCCATATCAAAACAGGAAATATCAAAACATATCAAAACAAGAAATATCAAAACATATCAAAACAAGAAATATCAAAACATATCAAAACAGGAAATATCAAAACATATCAAAACAAGAAATATCAAAACATATCAAAACAGGAAATATCAAAACATATCAAAACAGGAAATATCAAAACATATCAAAACAAGAAATATCAAAACATATCAAAACAGGAAATATCAAAACATATCAAAACAGGAAATATCAAAACATATCAAAACAGGAAATATCAAAACATATCAAAACAGGAAATATCAAAACATATCAAAACAGGAAATATCAAAACATATCAAAACAGGAAATATCAAAACAAATCAAAACAGGAAATATCAAAACATATCAAAACAGGCCTTCACAGTGTGTATACAGTTTCAGTGACTGCACTTTCAACAGTGAAAATAAGTCTCAGTCAAGAATACTATTATGAGCAGAATATTCAGTACACTGAGTACAACGACATTTTGTTTGTATGGTACAAGGCTTGGAAACCAAGGTTAAAAAGGTATGTAGACATTTACAGGATGTTGGCATTATTAGGAGATAATTCAGACACAGTTAAGTTAATTCATTTGGACTGACAAACAGAAATTCTTTGTAGTGCAGACACTTGAGTATGAGTACAGAAGTCAGGTCAAATATCCAACATTTTAGAATATTAGTGATATTATTCAGGAGGATAGAAATATGAGTTCAGAAGCAACAGACTTACTTATTAGAATATGAGTCCAGAAACTACTATATAATTATCAGCACTGTTATTGGAGAGAGTACATTCTGAGTACAGAATTTACAAACAGTATAATGAGTACAGAAGCTGTGGACAATAAGACTTGATTCAGATATTGTTGACATGTACGTCAATGTAATAAAACATTATTAACCAAGCTACAGTGTGTGCAGATTTTATTCTGAAAATTACAAGAAGACTTGGCCCATATAGGGAAGACTGAGACCTGTTCAGCACAAGTTTGGGTAATTAACAGTTAAAGACATTCACTCCAGTCTCATTCGAGTTTCTCCCTGTTATTTCCAGTTCATTCCAATATTCTGTAATCCTATCAGTTCTTAGTGTAGCATTGCATGAGTACCAACAATACCCAGCAGATTTGATACATTTGTGGACATACAGGAAGTTTTGGTCATTGGATCATAATGACCAACTGGGAACAAAGATGTATAGAATGGTATTTAGTGCTGGATAAGCAGATGGATGCTGGATAATTTTATAGGTGGTAATTAGCTATGTATATATGATAGCTTATGGGGCAGTTTTAAGCAGTTTAGGAGTTTTACTGGTATACAATGATGAGTTCTGAAAGGGGCATTTGCTGCAAATTTACCATTTTTGAAGATTCAGCTTTTGTGAAGGCAGTATGTTAGTAAGGATGAGAGTGCCACAAAGAGGTATGGGGAGGATATAAGTTAGGGTAATGAATTGTTAGGCTCGCACGGTCAAATATCTGCTTACAATCTCTGCAGATCTGAGTAAAATTACTGCTGATTTACCTTTTTCTGAAATAAAGCCCTTTCTACTTTGCATGATTTCCTCAGTATGTTACCAGACATATCCAAAAATGTTCATGCAATGCAGCTAATAAAGTTTCCAAGGCAGCTGACACTGGTTCTGTTGTGCACAGATATGCTTGATGTAGAGCACAAAATCTACATGAAGATAAAAAGGCGATACTTAATACTTTGATAAAGGAGTGTTATTTGACACTTCCTCAGTAGAGGTTTTAAAAAGAATTGACGAAAGAGCGAAACTTTTTCAAGGGGTTAATCAGATTTTTTTTGTCACCCATTCCAAGGTACAACAGGATCTACCGCTCTGGTCTTGGTCCCCTCGTTAGGAAATCCTTTGCTGCAGAGGTATGTTAAACATGACTATACAAAAAAAAAGTGACAAAAAAATGTCTGTGAATGAAAAACAATTTTTTCACTTCAAAATGGCCACAGCTAGCCTTGATGACTTTTTTTAGAACCTTTATTATACTTTTTTTCAACAGTTTACACTTTAATTTATTTGTTAGAATGTGTTTTCAACCAGAGTGAAGCTTTACTGACCTAGACTGCAGGCATTGAGTGGTTTTAACTGTGAATTATCTTCCATGTAATGCTCTGACTCTCAGAACCTCCCCTTTTGCTGTTACACAGGAAGTTAAGGGAAACTTTTCACTGTGGTACTTTTCTTAATCCATTTTCTAGTCTGATATGCTTGCCAGCAGATTCCACAAAGATTTAACAATATTTACAGTCAAATATTGGATTACTGTCACTTTACATATTATGAATAATTCAGCATGCTGTTATGACTTCTATTTTCACAGAAGTTGATTATGTCATGGCATTTATAGAAATGATGAATTTCTTTTTTGTTTTGATAAGGTAGCATTATTTAATTTTGATAGGTTCATAGATTAGTACTAAGCTAACTGTCTTTGTGAGCCATTTTAAGCTTAGCCAATTATCCCTTGTGAGACTCAAACCCTGCACCTTGGTTTTTTAGGCAAACACCTTAACCATTAGGCCATCCTCTCACCTTAATTATTAGGCCACTTTTTTATTTGTCATTATCACATATGTACATATCTATAGGTATGTGTATATATGTTTACTTCTGATGCTCAAAATACTGAAATATCAGATTTCAGTATCTCAAGATCAGAAGAACAAAAGTGCAGTTTACAGTATGAGAATGTGGAATGTGCAGTAAGTATTTCCCGGTGTGTGTGTAGTGTTCTGTGTCTTTGAAACGTAGTTTTGTGTGAGTGTTGAAGATGGTGGTCGGTGCGCAATTATGTTCTGATATGTAGGCAAGTATGTAGTAATTAAAGATTTAAGGTAGGGATGTGTTTTTGTTATATTTTTGGATATTGTAGATGCAGTTTAAGGTAGGTGGGTGAGGATGTGTATGTATAGGTGTTGAGTGTGGTGATTGTTTTACATGTGTGGTGTGTGTGTAATGGAAGTGTAGGGCTGGTAGAGGTAGGTGTGTTTCTGTTTTTGCATTAGTGTGACCTCGCTGTTGGTATATCCTACAGAAAGACCTCACTGAGACCAATGACTGGTGTCAGAACCGTGGCCTTAAGCTCAATGCCAAAAAATGTATTGAATTACCACATTGATGATAGTCCACTGAACATAGAAGGTGTTCTAAGAGATCTGGGAACACAGGTTGACAACAACCTTTGTTTTGACCAGCACACTGCCACTGTGGTCAGAAAGTCCTTCTATGTGGCACATCTTGTTACTGAGGGTTTTGCATCCAGGAAGAAAGATGGCATTGTCTCCCTCTACTCTTGCCTCATTAGACCAATCATTGAGTACAATGCCCCATTTGGCATGTACCTCACTAGACATCTGCAACAAATGGAGAGGGCAGAAAAGTACCTCACAAAGAGGATCCTTAGCCTTAAACACTTGTCCTATATGGACAGACTCAAAAAACTCCAACTATTCTCTGTCTCTTATCACCTACTTAGAGGCAATCTCTGTTTGACTTACAAAGCCATGTCTGACCCAGCTCTGTTAGAAATTCTACATCTAAAGAAACTCCAAACCCTCCACACCACATGTTCCAGAGACCTCAACCTCATTACCACAATCAACAGAACATGCTGGAGGGACAGGTTCATAACCCAGAGACTGCCCATGCTATGGAATAGACTTCCCATACATGTCAAACAGATCACCCCACTGGCCCTCTTCAAGAGAAATCTTTTTTTTTCACATAATGTTTATTGATTTTTCATAAATACAAATGCAACAACGTTAAACAATATAAATAAATCTTAACTGTATACAATGTCCGTAATAGAAGTAACTTTGTCAATACATTCACATTTTATCTAACACTTTTTTAAGTTTTAACCCAAGCTAGTTTTTTTTGTGTCATTCTTGTAGTTCATTAATTCTCTATTACAAACTATTTTGGCCACTGATATAAATTTCACAAAAGGTGTATTTTTTTTTTTTACTTTTCCAGTTTGAGGTAATGTTTTTTTCTTGCTATCACAAGGAAGGACCAGAGGAGGTGCACTTGTGTACTTGGAACACACACTGGAATCGGAGCATTAAATAATAACAATGAGTCAGTGACCTCACATTTATCCGACCATGACACTTCGGAGCATTAAATAATAACAACGAGTCAGTGACCTCACATTTATCCGACCATGACACTTCGGAGCATTAAATAATAACGAGTCAGTGACCTCACATTTATCCAACCACGACACTTCGGAGCATTAAATAATAACAATGAGTTAGTGACCTCACATTTATCCAACCACGACACTTCGGAGCATTAAATAATAATAACGAGTCAGTGACCTCACATTTATCCGACCACGACACTTCGGAGCATTAAATAATAACAATGAGTCAGTGACCTCACAGTTATCCGACCACGACGCTTCGAAGCATTAAATAATAACAACGAGTCAGTGACCTCACATTTATCCAACCACGAAACTTCGGAGCACTAAATAATAATAACGAGTCAGTGACCTCACATTTATCCGACCACGACACTTCGGAGCATTAAATAATAACAATGAGTCAGTGACCTCACATTTATCCGACCACAACACTTCGGAGCATTAAATAATAACAACGAGTCAGTGACCTCACATTTATCCGACCACGACACTTCGGAGCATTAAATAATAACAACGAGTCAGTGACCTCACATTTATCCGACCACGACACTTCGGAGCATTAAATAACCATCTTTTTTTCTGTCTCTTGCTACCTTTAGCTGACCTCCTATAATCCTGCCACCTTTGCATTTCATCACTATCCTGTTTCCCACCTCTCCTTTTCCAACTGTACACTCCCAACCTTTACTAAGTCCATTATACTTGTACCAAACAGATAATATACTTTTCCCACTTTCTGTCTACCTTATTTTCTGCCTTTTCCTTATCTTTAACTACATAATTACCTGTTAAAATTCCAACCTGCTCTTTTAACACTTTATATTAACAGATTTCTTGCTTTTTCCTAATACCTAATTTGTTATCATGACTACTGACTAATAATATTTTTCAACTTGACTAATGATATTTTTTAACTTTACTTTGTATTTTAGATACTGGAGCTTATCTCCTTAGCCCCTTAACTGAACTTTGTTTGTCATCTACTCAGACTAGTCCAGGATAACTGTATATTCATTTGTATTTTGCCTCATTACATTATGTTAGTGTTAATTTAGTAATGTTTTCGTAAACTGTATTGTCTTATTCTGATAGTGGAGCTTTTCTCCTCGGGCCTCTGCTGAAAATGGACATGTATCCAGCCAGACTAGCCCGGTTAACAAATGTAAAATAAATAAATAAAAATAACAATGAGTCAGTGACCTCACATTTATCCGACCACGACACTTCGGAGCATTAAATAATAACAACGAGTCAGTGACCTCACATTTATCCGACCACGACACTTCGGAGCATTAAATAATAACAACAAGTCAGTGACCTCACATTTATCCGACTACGACACTTCGGAGCATTAAATAATAACAACGAGTCAGTGACCTCACATTTATCCGACCACGACACTTCGGAGCATTAAATAATAACAATGAGTCAATGACCTCACATTTATCCGACCACGACACTTCGGAGCATTAAATAATAACAACGAGTCAGTGACCTCACATTTATCCGACCACGACACTTCGGAGCATTAAATAATAACAATGAGTCAGTGACCTCACATTTATCTGACCACGACACTTCGGAGCATTAAATAATAACAACGAGTCAGTGACCTCACATTTATCCGACCACGACACTTCGGAGCATTAAATAATAACAATGAGTCAGTGACCTCACATTTATCCGGCCACGACACTTCAGAGCATTAAATAATAATAACGAGTCAGTGACCTCACATTTATCCGACCACGACACTTCAGAGCATTAAATAATAATAACGAGTCAGTGACCTCACATTTATCCGACCACAACACTTTAATAAAGGATTTGAATTCGGACCAAACGGGAATTACAGTATTACATTTTATAAACATATGTACCCAGTCTGCATGTTCTGCTTCTTCACATCTCCAACATAATGATGTCTCATTACCTTATACTAATGTCATTTTTTGGGCGTGAAAAAACTTCTGTGAATAAATTTCCATTTGTAAATTTTTCAAAAGGGAGATGATGTAGTTTTACTGGCTGATTTAAATATTACTGATTTCTCTTTTTCTGAAAAGCTAGAGTTATTAATTTTTTCTATATAGATCCATAGGGACTCATCTGGAGCTGGTACATCCATTCGTAATGTCCTATATAACCTCAACACTGATAGTACATCATTTGTGCATAGTGTATTGATTTCACAAAAAAGTGTTAGAATTTTGGGTCTGGGTGTGAATTTCACTAATAAATTTATTTTAAACTCATTAACTGTATGCTCTCTAAAAGGGTGTATGTTTAGCCAGTTGTTTTTATTTCTGTTGTATCTTGCTATGAGGGAGGTTGCCTCCTGTATATAATTGTGATCAAGAATCTGATACCAGAAAACCAGCCCATTTCCTTTCATTTCTTCTATTTTTTTCATGTTATAAGAGTCCAAGCATTTATTTATTAATGCTATGGGAAACATAATAAATACAAGGTTTCTCATCTTATAATCTTTGAACATTAGCTGTTTGAAATGGTTTACTATGTAATTAACAAATGGAGAGAATTGTTACTTGTATTAAAGCAAATGGTTTTATGACAAGATAAAGTTTCTCTACTTCAGAAAACATATCATTGTTTATTGTTTCCCCATAACTGTCTAGTAATATTACTTTATGTAGATTTTTCCAGTTAGAAGTATATTTGCTATTTAGCCAATGACTTATAATGTTAAAGATAATTGATTCAGTATAGAATTCTAGATGTAGAAATGACATTCCACCCTCTTCCCAACTTCTGTAATGCCATGAATGACTAATCCTTGTTTTTTTGGAAACCATAAACATTTTATTAATAGACAGTTAAGTTGTTTCTTTAGTTTTTTGGAAGGGGTGCTATGATGGCTTGAAAGACATACAGAATTTTGGGTAGCATGATCATTTTAAGTAATGATAGACTTCCATGGTGAATAACATTTTATTCCATTTGTTCAAGTAATCTTTAATGGTGTCTATTAACATTATGTATGACATCTGATTGCCTAGTGTCTTTCCAGCTTGCTTTAATGGTTATACCTAGATATTTAATCATAGTGTTAGCCCAATTAAAGTCACTATGTCTGTCCAGAATGGGGTTCATTTTTTTTTGTTTAACAACATAGTTTCAGATTTATTTTGATTAAAACTTAGACCAGATATCATTTCAAAGTTTTCAAGAGATTCTATAAGATGTTCAAATGAGGCATCTGTGTTCCCAATTGTTAATAAGATCTCATCAGCAAAAAGCTGGATTTTGGAATTGAACTTTGCATTGCCATAGAAGCTGCTTATTTTATCATTAGTTCTTATGTAATTAGCTAAGGGCTCCACTGATACAGCAAATAATAATTGTGATAAAGGGTACCCTTGCTTTGTGCCTTTCATTATTTAAAGTGGTCCTGACAAGAAAGGTCTAATTTTAATGTATGATATAGAAGTAGTGTACAATTGTTTCAGCAATTTTAAAAAATCTGAGGAAAAGTTATACATTTCTAGAACTATAAATAGGGCCAACTCAAAGAATCAATTTCTAGAACTATAAATAGGGCCAACTCAAAGAATCAAATGCTCTGTCCAAGTCCAGGCTAATAATTCTCTCTTTTTTGTTTTCTAGTCCATTCATGCTAACAGTCTGATTAAGCTGTCTTGGACCTTCCTGTGTGAAATAAACTCTGTTTGGTCATATTTTATTATTTTTGGTAAAAATTGATTTAATCTAACTGCTAGAATAGTTGTAAAAATTTGTAGTCCACATTCAGAAGGGAAATAGGGTGGTAAGATGTTATAAAATTAGAGTCCTTGTCATGTTTCAAAATGGAAGAAATCATAGCATATTTCCAGGAAGGGAAAATGCCATCATTCTTTCTGAATTCTTCAAAAGCATCTATTAGAATTTTTAAGGTCTCATCCAAAAGTATCTTATATATTTCCCCTATTAGCCAATCAAGGCCAGGGGCCTTATTATTTTTAATGTTTTGTATTTTCCCTTAAGTTCCCTTAATGATATAGACTTAAGAAGTCTAGAGTTTTGTTCTTTTGTTAATCTTTTATCAATATTGTCTTTCAAAATCTTGTCTCTCATCCTATTATCAGTATTATGTAGGTTGGTGTTATTTAGTGTTTCACGGTGTGTTCTAAAGGCCTCTAGTATTTCTTTTAAATCTGTTACATGTTTAGTTTTTTTTTTTCATAGAATTGTCTATAATTTCCTTAATATGATTATCTTTTGTCAGGCTTTTATATTTAAGTGCAAGTTTATGCATATTCTTAGGATTAATAGAATAGGTTTGTATCTTTTTTTTTTCTAAGTTTATTGCTACTTTGTGGTTTAAAATGTCTGTGTATGTCCTATTCAGTTGCTCTATTTCATAGAATTTTGCAGCATCTTTTTTGTCCAAGTTCTTTTTTAATGTGTCAGTTTTTGACTGTATATATATTAGCTTCTTATCCTATTCCTTCTTTTTAAGTACCAACGTTTGATTTTACCATATATAAGTATGATTTAAGTTTATCCCAAAGTATAATTCTAGAGGTTTCATTATCATTAAAATCTAGAATGGTTTTTATTTCTTTTAACAGCCATTCTCTAGAATCTTTTAATTTGGTAATATATGCAGGTAATCTTTGCCACTATATCAGGTCTCTGGGTGTTATGTGGATTTTGAAAAAATAGCGTTGCGGTCTAACAATGGGCATGTACTGATCTTGACTTCCTGTATCTAAGATAATAAATTATAACTAACAAATATCTTATCAAAAGTTGTTTGGGTGCCAAACCTATAAGAGTAATGTGTATATTGTAGGGATTTTGATTCTCTTATGGTATAAATATCCCTGAAATTTGAAGAGGTAATAAAGTTATTGTTTTTTATTTTTTTGCTGCAGCTGGCATTTTAAAGTTACCGTTTTTAGTAGTGTCATTCTTCAAAAGAATGCAGTTGAAATCTCCTGCACATATAATATCTCCTTTAGCTTTAAATGAGATTAGTTCTAAGTACTTGTTTGCTGTTCCTGCTCCAATATCAGGTATCCAGTATGCATTAACTAAGGGGAGGTATTTTCTATTTCCAAAGTTACCATATGTAACATACCATTTTTGTCTGAATATGAATCAATAATTTTAGGTACCGGTAAGGATTTTTTCCACAAAATCATAGTGCCCCTCCTCTTGGTCTGATAGTGAGATACAAGTGTTCAATAACCATTAAAAACAACCTAGTCACATCTTTTTTTATTAGGGGTGTTTCCTGTATAAATGCAATATCCACTCTATTTGTTCTAAGGTATTTACATAAACTTCCCCTTTTTATATTATTATTAAGGCCATTGATATTAAGCAAAACAGATTTATATATAGACATATTTGAAAACACATTCTTGCATTGTGTATTCTATTATGGACAAAATTTTAACTTTACACATATTTAGCATATAATCAGAACTATATACAGTACCAAACATGGAATTTAAAATTCCTGGTTCAATGAACAAGTCATTGAAGCCACCTTCTACCATCCTGCAATAAATAGCCATTGTAAGTCTAATACCTCAGCCTGTAATTTCTGAAATGTGCAATGTATTTTAGGATGTGACGACTCTCCTGACTCATGTAAGATTTCTAAACAGTTCTTTTAGGGTGTCATTAAACTGTGAATTGACTACCTTAATCAACAACTATGAACATAAGATATAGTTTCAAATGGCTATGTCACAAACCATTCTATTTCAAGTGATAAGTACCTGCAATTGCTAAATAAAACATTTGTTAATAAAATAATGAAGTAAACAAAAACATATACACTTGTCTTATAAGGATTTAGAGTAACTTGCTGCCATCTTTACATCAAGTCCTTTATATTTTAAGACTTTAGAATAGAATGTAAAAAGGAATACAATCTCCTAACTTTAATCTTGTCGATATGTAACACGTTTCAGAAGAAAACAATGAGAATGACACGTTAACAGGGATTTATTAAATGAACGTTTTACAGAGAACATTGTATGTTAACAAGGATTTATTAAATGAACGTTTTACAGAGAACATTGTATGTTAACAAGGATTTATTAAATGAATGTTTTACAGAGAACATTGTATGTTAACAAGGATTTATTAAATGAACGTTTTACAGAGAACATTGTATGTTAACAAGGATTTATTAAATGAACGTTTTACAGAGAACATTGTATGCTAACAAGGATTTATTAAATGAACGTTTTACAGAGAACATTGTATGTTAACAAGGATTTATTAAATGAACGTTTTACAGAGAACATTGTATGTTAACAAGGATTTATTAAATGAACGTTTTACAGAGAACATTGTATGAGAGTTATGAGGAACAAAAAGAGCTTTCTCTAAAGTTATGAATGCTGTCCTATCTTGTTATTTACTCATGCATTGGACACTATGATTTTCTTGTATTATAGCTTCTTACTATTTGTTAGGGGGAGTATATATAGTTCTATACCATGTGTGTGACTGCATGGATCTTCCAGAAGATGCAGACATGCAGAATCAGTAAAATATGTTATCATTCTTGCATGTGATTTTTAGATTTTCAATTAGTTTGAGTAAAATAATAAATACACATATTGTTAGAACTATAGATATTATTGTCCATTTTTTTCCCCATATAACTTATTACATTGCAGATTTATATACCAACAGTAAACATAATGCTTAATTTTTATTTTAACAAACAGAATCAATTTACCCCAACATTACTAAGTATTAGAAGTATTTGAATTAACTTCATGCATTTAACCAGACATTAAAATGAGATTATTATGTTAAATGAACATCACTGAATAGCTTTTCAAATAAAAACACTTCTAGTATCTTTTTTGAGTAAATTCAACTAGGATTACATCTATGCAGTATAGAAAAGCTGATATAGTTTGTATTAGAGTCCAGCAGCCGAAATCTGATGCCCTTTTTGTTGAAGAGCGTCGAGCGATGATGAAAGTTCAAAGGTCACATATTTTCTTCTTTCATGTAGTAAATCAACTGGGAAGCTGCAATGAGTGAAAAAAAAAAAAAAACAGCTGTACTGCGCTCAAGACACTAAATAAGTGAAGCTCTTTGCATTCTAACAAAAATCATCTGGAGGACACCAAGATTTACATCTGTTTATGGAGGGAAAAGGAAGCTTAACATGCACAATCATTCAAATGAAGGTAAAAATGAAACTGTTATACCAGGAACTTGTGAAATATCAAAACTGACAATACTTAGCCTATTAATGAGTACAGTAAATAAGACAGTATGCTTTAAAACAGATACACTCAGTTATAAGTACAAAATATCAGTTTCTTCTGATTATTACTCCTATCATCCTATTATAATAAATAACAAGTCAGAGTAAACATGGCAAATGTATTTACACTGTCAGAGTAAACACGGCAAATGTATTTACACTGTCAGAGTAAACACGGCAAATGTATTTACACTGTCAGAGTAAACACGGCAAATGTATTTACACTGTCAGAGTAAACACGGCAAATGTATTTACACTGTCAGAGTAAACACGGCAAATGTATTTACACTGTCAGAGTAAACACGGCAAATGTATTTACACTGTCAGAGTAAACACGCAAATGTATTTACACTGTCAGAGTAAACACGGCAAATGTATTTACACTGTCAGAGTAAACACGCAAATGTATTTACACTGTCAGAGTAAACACGGCAAATGTATTTACACTGTCAGAGTAAACACGGCAAATGTATTTACACAGTCAGAGTAAACACGGCAAATGTATTTACACAGTCAGAGTAAACACGGCAAATATATTTACACTGTCAGAGTAAACACGGCAAATGTATTTACACTGTCAGAGTAAACACGGCAAATGTATTTACACTGTCAGAGTAAACACGGCAAATGTATTTACACTGTCAGAGTAAACACGGCAAATGTATTTACACTGTCAGAGTAAACACGGCAAATGTATTTACACTGTCAGAGTAAACATAGCAAATGTATTTACACTGTCAGAGTAAACACGGCAAATGTATTTACACTGTCAGAGTAAACACAGCAAATGTATTTACACTGTCAGAGTAAACATAGCAAATGTATTTACAATGTCAGAGTAAACATGGCAAATGTATTTATACTGTCAGAGTAAACATGGCAAATGTATTTACACTGTCAGAGTAAACATAGCAAATGTATTTACACTGTCAGAGTAAACACGGCAAATGTATTAACACTGTCAGAGTAAACACGGCAAATGTATTTACACTGTCCCCCCATGTAGTTCTCAGTGTACAACACTATCAAGTTAAAAGCACATATCATTACTTTCACCTTCTATCAGCAGTTTTACTAAAAGAATCTAGAGCCTCTAAGATGTTAATAGCTTGGTATTATATATATTATAATCTGCATACGGGCACATATAACATACACAAGCTGTTGACAATACACTAGTTACAGTTGATATTTACACAAGCTCCTACTCCAACATTCAGCAACTATATTATGACTGAACTGCTTGTTTTCATATAAGACTTTATATCTATATCTATATATATATATATATATATATATATATATATATATATATATGTGTGTGTGTGTGTAATTGAATATGTCTTTTTACCTTTACCTTAGTTATTTGTTCATTTGGGTTCAAAGTATTTGGATAAATTCTGTCAGATGAGTAAGGTTACAAGTGATAATAATAACATTTACTTTCCTTTTAGTTTTTCTTGGTATTTTTTATCATGTGTGAATGAATTACCATTGACATCTTGTCTTTTCAGACTAGGTAATGAAATGTCCATATCTTCCAATTTATCCAACAGTTTATTCTTCCTGATAAACTCTGCTGCTTCTTTGAGGTTGTTGAATATTTCTTGTCCATCTGAGAGTAATTTTAATTCTTGCAGGGAACAAGATCATAGGTTCATAGTTTCATAGGTAGATACTAGGCTATTGGCCCAAGTGCCTAAGTAAGCCTAGCCAACAAGGTTCCCTGGCTTACTCCACCCAAGAAAGTTATTTTCCTGTGCCCCTGTTGAGCAGAGCCACAGAAGTGATCCCCGGGGTGTATTTCCTATTGCCCATCCACTCATCAAGATTTTTCTTGAAGAGTGCAAATGAGAAACTTTGCTTGACATAGATGGGCAGCTTGTTCCAGAGAATAGGAAGTCTCTGGGATAGTAATCTATCCCTCCAAATGTCCTGTTTATTGTGGTGACAAGGTTTAGGTCCCTAGAGCATGTAGCTCAGAGGGATTGAGATTTCTTTAGGTGTAGCATGTTCAACATCTCTGGGTTTAACATAGCTTTATATGTTAGGCAGAGATCTCATCAGAGTAGGTGATATGCTACAGAGTAAAGCTGGAGATTTTTGAGATGGTCAGAGTAGGGCATCTGTTTGTGGCCAGCAATCCTCTATGTGAGGTAATTCTGTGGCCTTTCCAGTTGCAGCAGATATCTTGTAAGGTTCATTCCAAAAGGGGCATTGTGCTCTATTATGGGATTAATGAGTGCTGAGTAGAGGGGAACAATGACCTTTTTTTTCCTGGATGAGAACCCTTTTGTGATGAGGTGTGCCACATAGAAGGATTTCCTGACTACTGTGGTGATGTGATTATCAAAGGAGACACTACTGTCAACCTGGGTCCCAAGGTCTCATATCACACATTTGGCATTTAGTTCATGGGTACAGAGTTTTTACCAAAGAGGACAACAATGCACTTTTTGGCATTGAGCTTGAGGCCATGCCTCTGACACCAGGCATCTGTCTCAGTGAAGCCCTTCTGTAAGATGTCCACATCATTTGGGGACTCGGCTATGGCTCCTAGTTTGCAGTCATCTGTGAACTACATTAGCCAGAAACCTTTTGTGTTAGCTTGTACTTCAGAGAAGTAGACACCAAACAGGAGAGGTCCCATGACTGAACCCTGTGGTACTCCACTTGTCACTGGTTTGAAGTCAGATTTGGAGTCTGCAACATTTACAGTGTGGATTCTGTCAGTGAGCCAGTTGGCTACCCATCTTGTGACTTAGGGATTTATACCTAGTTTAGTGAGTTTAGTTATAATTCCAGAATGGGGGATGGTGTTGAAAGCCTTGACGAGGTCAAGATAGGGTGTGTGAACCACCTTACCCTTGTCTATGGCATTGGTGACTGCTTCAAAGAAGTCAATCAAGTTCAGAAGGCATGATTTGCCTTTCACAAACCCGAACTGGGTGAGTTCCAAAGTTTAGAGGTTTCCAATGTCTTTGTTTATGAATTCTATGATGATACATTCCCTGTCCTTGCAGACCAGGCTCGTCAGGCTAATAGGGCGATAGCTCCCAGGATCAGCGGTGGCTCCCCTTTCTGGAGTGGGATAACTGTTGCTGTGTGCCATTCAGTGGGCACAAAGCCTGATGTGATACTATGATTGAACATAGTGCTTAGGTGGGGAGCCAGTTCATTCTGAAGTTCATGTAAAATGCAGCCTGGGATGTTTGGGCCCATGGATGCTGTGTTTTTGATTTTAGAGAGTGCATCTTTTATCTGCATAGATGTGATTACAGTTACTCTGCATTTTGCCTGTATAGATATTGGCCCTTTAGGGGGTGAGAGGGGGGTAAAGTTAGCACTGAACCTATCTGCCAGGATGTTGGCAATATCAGTTGGTTCTGTAATTTTCATGCCGTTGTGCTGTAACTCAGAGCAAATCTGGGTGTTGCCATTGAGATTCTTGACATAGCTATAGAATGCTTTGTGGGTGCCCTTAGAATCAGTGGTGATTTTGTTTTTGTAACTAGCTTTGGAGGATCTTATAAGGGATCTCAGCTTCTTACTGAGGCTGACCAGGGACCGCCTCCACTCATGGGAATTTACTCTCTTTTGCAACAGTTTCTTCCTTCTGTTGTAGAGTTTGTTTATGGCAGGGGACCACCAGATTGGCTTCCTTTTTTGGAGGATAGCTTCTTGGTTCTGTTTGGGATAGCACGATCCATGCACTCATGTAAGCAATTATAGAGTGCATTTCTGTAGGATTCAGCAGTCATAACTGCATTGTCCATCTGCATGGGTGTCATGAAGTTCACCACTTCTATCTTAAGACGCATGAAGTTAGCTTTGGAGAAATTTTTTTACCATGGTTTCCTTAATGGTGGGTGGGGGCGGGATGTGGATATCTAAGATGATTAGTTTATGGTCAGATCTAACCAACGAGGAGATGACTTCAGGTGTGGAACACTGGTCACTCATGTTGGTAATGACTCGGTCTAGGATATTGTTACCCCTGATAGGGGTGTGGATAAGTTGATGGAGGGCATTGGAATTTATGAATTCCAGAAAGTGCTGACTGAAGGAGTTGGTACATGAGTAGTTTTCCCAGTTAAAGGTGGGGTAGTTGAAATCGCCCATTATTAGGGTGTTTGGTTGAACCCTAATATTTTCCAGTATATCAAGAAAAGAGGAGTATGAATCCTGGGACATTGTGGGGGGTCTGTAGCAAGCTACAACCTGGATTGCAGTTTTGCCCAGAGTTAGTTGCACTTGGATAACCTTGGATGCATTATGCTGCGCAACTAGCCTGGAGGTGTGGATATCCTTAATGAATATGGACACACCACTGCCTTTGTTGTTCTGGTCAAGGTTAGATGGCCAAAAAGTGTGGTATGAGTTACAGCCTGGTAATGCAGGGGTGCTGTCTAGAGCCCTGAACCAGGTCTCAGTCATTGCACAGATATCAATGTTCTCCATTTTAAGGAGTGCATCAAGTGAGTGCATTTTGAGATTTAGACTTCTAGCATTGAGTAGCTTTACCCTCAGTTTTTGCCTGCATGTTCCTATTATGGTGATGAATCTGTCATTTGAACATTGCCTAAAAAAGGCACTATAGGGGTGGCAAGACCCTTAAACAGTATCCAGAATCCCAGGGGCAACAGGTGCAGGCCATCTCTGGCAAAGCATTGTGGTCTGTTGACCATGTCCAGATACTGGATCTCCTTAGAATGACACCAGAAGCTTAGCAAATTGTTGACGTCAATCATTTTGTCCTTGTACTGCAGTATCATTCTGGTCAATGGCAGGATGCTACTCAGGGCTAGGGTCATACCTGCCTGGGCTACAAGATTGGAGAGTTCTTCCATGTCTCTTTTCATGTACATCTCAGGTCATTCACAACAACATGGACAATGACAGAGTAATATTTCTAGTTGTTGTGGAGTGACCTGAGTGAGTGGGTTATGTGGCAGTCCCTGGCACCTGACAGGCAGCTGACAGTACCTTCTCCTTGTTTAGCCTAGTAAGTGGGACATCAGTGTGCCTGACTATAGAGTTACCTAGTGTGTTGGGTATATTGTTTTGCCTTATGGACTGTGGTTTATTGGCACACTGAGTCTGTGGGCTATGTGTCATTTGGGATGTGTTGGGGTGGAGGTTGCATGCGTTTCTGCTTTGGAGGTCTCTGTTGCTTGAGCAGATTATTATTGAGAGCCTCCGCAAATGTTTTTGTATTTCTATGTGTGGATTTTTGTGGTGTAGGTTTAGTGGGACTATGTGATGAGTGTGGTGTGGTGCAAGTGTTTACCTTCTCCTCTTGACTGTCAAGTTCAGTCTTGATTGGAGAGAGCTTTGCCTCCAGTTTGGCTAGATAAGTGCATGTCTCACAGGTTGTAGTGTTGGGTGGTAGGAGGAGAGGGTTGTCTGTGTACATGAGGCAATTGCTACATTGCCCCAAGATGCTCAGATTCATCAGATAGACAGGAGAGAACACTGGGAGCTGGCCCTTGGATATGCCTGAATAAAAAACTATTTTCCTCTAGATAAGTGAGGAAAGTGAGTACAAAAACTGTTTTCCTCTAGGTAATGAGGAAGGTTGATTGCTGTAGTAATTAGTAGCTTATTTAGTGCTAACAACAAGTACTGAACAAGTGCTGAGCATGAATAAGCAAATTCAAGTGCTAAAACTAAGAATCTGTACCTGGATCTTCTGGTAGACAGGCTACCTAGTGCTTACCACTCCCACTGATAAGCTAGAAGGCTTCCCTCCAACACAGAAAGGCTTGGGGGACTCAGAAGCTTACAAACAGTCCTGGATACAGCAAATCTGTATCTGGACTAAACTAATTACAGGAAAAGTGGGAAATGAGCACAAATGCGGGCTTTTAAACCAGAAAGTT
The DNA here is from genome assembly GCF_019279795.1 of Protopterus annectens. Taxonomy (NCBI): domain Eukaryota; kingdom Metazoa; phylum Chordata; order Ceratodontiformes; family Protopteridae; genus Protopterus; species Protopterus annectens. The sequence continues at coordinate 1,885,692,612 of NC_056732.1, read as the reverse complement.
GACAGAGATGGAAAAACTGCCAAACAGCCAATAAACTGCAATTTCTGGGCCAGAAACCACACTTGTGGTAGATAGGGTACCTAGTGCTTACCATTCCCACTGATAAGCTAGAAGGCTTCCCTCCAACATAGAAAGGCTTGGGTGGCTCAGAAACTTATAAACAATCATGAATACAGTGAATCTATATCTGGACTAGACTAGTTACAGGAAAGGTGAGAAACAAACACAAACACAGGCTTTTAAACCAGAAAGTTGTAAGAAATGAAAAAACTACCCAAATGGCCAATAAACTACAATTTCTGGGTCAGAAACAACTCTTGTGTTAGTCTACCTGGTGCTTACCCCTCCCACTAATAAGCTAGAAGGCTTCCCTGCAACACATAAAGGCTTTGGGGGCTCAGAAGCTTACAAACAGTCCTGGTTACATCAAATCAGTATCTGGGCTAGGCTAGTTACAGGAAAGACAGGAAGCAATCTTAGAAATTATTTTTGTAAAGTGGAAAGGGAGAAAGGTGAAACAGAAGACAAGTCAAAATTAATGACCTAAGTGGCTTTCCACTTCACAAATGTTCTCTCTGCATTAGGTAGAATGAGCTAGTGACACTAGACTGGAATAGAGCTGGGATAGAGCTGAACAGATGGGACTGGTAGGAGTGTCTGAAGTTAAAATATGATCTCACAGTAATCGGTTGAGTAAGCAAATAAGACAGACCCAGGAGGAGTGTTCAAACACAAAGTTACAGGTGGAGTGGGCAATTCCAAAGCCACCAAGATTAATACCAGAACAAGAACAGGGAGGGAAGGTGGGAAGCTAACTGGAGAGAGAGAGAGAGACCACAGTATTTTATGAAACAATTAAATAGAAAAATAAATAACTACAGAGAAACACAGACCACAATATTCAATGAAACAATTAAATAGACAGAAAAATAAAATGCAGTACAATCTTTAGTACTGCAAGTTTGTACTTAACTCAGTTAGCAACAAAGTTAATTCTAGGTATGTAGCAAAAGCCAAACAACTCAGATATTTATCAGTAATAAATTTAAAGATATGTGACTAACACTTATAAATACAGAGAAACCTCTAGGCTAAGAGTTTAAGACTGAATATCAATGAAGTGAAACACAATAGGCCCTACTTACTGCAGAGAGAGAGAGAGAGAGAGAGAGAGAGCACAGTATTTGATGGAACAAATCTTTCTAAATGTGTTCTAAAGACATTTTAGAAAAATAAATAACTACAGAGAGGCACAGATCACAGTATTCAATGAAACATTTAAATAGACAGAAAAATAAAATTCAATACAATCTTTAACACTGCAAGTTTGTACTTAATTCAGCTAGTAATGCAGTTGATTGTATGTATGTATGTATGTAACAGAAGCCAAACAACTCAGTTATTGAGCAGTAATAAATTCAAAGATATGTGACTAACACTTATAAATACAGAAAAACCCTCTAGGCTAGGAGTTTAACACTGAATATCAATGAAGTGAAACACAATAGCCCCCAATTACTGTAGAGAGAGAGAGAGAGAAAGAGAGAGAGAGAGACCACAGTATTCTATGAAACAATTAAACAGAAAAATAAATAACTACAGAGAGACATAGACCTCAATATTCAATGAAACAAATAGACAGAAAAATAAAATGCAGTGCAATCTTTAACACTGCAAGTTTGTACTTAACTCAGCTAGTAAAGCAGTTGACTGTAGGTATGTAGCAGAAGCCAAGCAACTCAGATATCGAGCAATAACAAATTCAGAGATATGTGCCTAACTCTTATAAAAGCACAGAAACCCTCTAGGCTAAGAGTTTAATGCTGAACATCAATGAAGTGAAACATAATAGCCCCCACTTACTGCACAGAGAGAGAGAGAGAGAGAGAGAGAGAGAGAGAGAGAGAGAGAGACCATAGTATTCTATGAAACAATTAAATAGAAAAATAAATAACTACAGAGAGACACAGACCACGATATTCAATTAAATAATTAAATAGCAAGATAAAGAGTCCCATCAAAGCACCAGATAAACGTTCCTGTTCGTAGAGAAACACCAATAAAACCATGAAAAAGAAAAGGAACGGAAAGGGTCTATCAGAATAGTATACCAGTCAGATAAGCGCTTTCACTCAATGGAGCTTCATCAGCTCTATTGAGTGAAAGCGCTTATCTGACCGGTATACTATTCTGAATAAAAGTTTATGTGGATTTACCCTGAGAGACCCTGCTTCGTTCCTTTTCTTTTTCATGGTTTTACTGGTAAATAATTAAATAGACAGAAAAATAAAATGCAGTACAATCTTTAACACTGCAAGTTTGTACTTAACTCAGCTAGTAATGTCAGCTTTCTTCAAGCTTTTGATGAGAGGGATGCATTCTTTCCTTTTTGTTACTGTAGTGGAGGTATAAACATTATCAAATCTTATATTTTTCCCCTCAAGTTGTATTTGATGTCCCGACCAAGCTGTTTTTAATACTAAGTCCTTGTCCTGTGTAGATAAGAATTTAACTATGATAGTTCTGACTGCATTAGGGTTTTTAGAAGCAGATGTGTTAGATAAAGACCTATGGGCACTCTCGACTCAAAATGAGAGAGACTCAGGAAGGTTTAATATTTTGGGCAGCCATTCATTTAAAAACTGGACCGTGTTATTTCATTCCATCTTCTCGGTACCCCATATATTCTGACATAGCTCCTTCTTGATCTGGACTCCAGGTCTTCGACTTTCTCAAGTAAATGATTATTCTGTTCTAGAAGGAAGTCAGTCTGGGTGTCATTTTCCATCTGTGTCCCAACAATGTCATTTACAGTTCCCTCTATGGCTGTTATTTGTTCTGAATGTTTGGTTATCATTTCCTTCAGGTCTCCTATTTGCTTCTTACTTTCCTTTTTCATTTTCTCCATTATCTTTTCTAAATTATCCATCTTCACTGAGAGGTCCTGGATGCTGGAAATTATTGTGTGAAGTTCCTTTTTCATGAAACCGTCCTGAGGAGTGACTCTTGTGTGACTCATAGTTTTGTCCAATTGTACAGAGCTGTAGTACTTCTGACAGGAAATTTATTGATACAAACTCTGAAAGTTTAATTTCTTCTTTGTAGATAGTCCACAGTACCAAGAAGTAAAACTTGTGATGAAAATGTTCTAGATTATTTAGATTAGAACCTAAAAATCCTGTCAGAAACAATCTTTAAAGACAGCATCAGAGAAGTGCTGCCTTGGCCATGCCCCCTTCAAGAGAAATCTTGATGAGTGAATGGGAAATAGAAAATTCACCCCAGGGATCACTCCAGTGGGTCTACTCGACCAAGGCACTGGGAACTAAGGTCGGGTGGCACGATGCCAGGGTAATCCTATGGGCTAGGATTGTAAAAGCTCCAGGGCCATTAGCCTTGTACACACCTATGAACTTATGAACATATATTATATATATATATATATATATATATATATATATATATATATATATATATTTATATATTTTTTTTTTTTTTTTTTTTTTTTAACCAGAAATACATATACAGTTAAGCTGTAACACTTTTACTGATTCATACATTTAATTATCACAGCAAATGTTTGCAACAGCTTCAACTTTCAGCTCCACCTAGAGAATCATAACTTATATAGACATTAACTTATAACACTAACACACACTGTCACTAATTTAGATGCAAGGTGTGTTATCCAGTAATTTCTATTACAACTAATGCAACATGTCTTGTAATAATATCTTCTTGAAATAGTGCTTCAGGATTGAAACTCCTAACTTGTTCTACATTAGACTAGATTGGATATTATGCATTTGTTTACAACAGGGGCTGATATGCCTCATTGTATAGAGCTTTAACAACAAACTAATATGAATGCATAATAATGGTTATTAATGAATTTCTACCTTATTTGAAATGATTGCACCCTACTTCTAAGGAAATATTAATCTGATGAGCACACTATCTGGTTTTATTGTATTACCCATATCTCTTGCCTCGCTAACATAGCTTTCATCTCCCCTTTGTTTTTAAGCAGAACATTTCATCTTAATTATCTAGTATCAGTAGTTTATCAAGGATAAATGTGTAGTCTTTTGTGCTGTTTTAGTTTTTATAAAATCAATTATCCATACAGTCAAGTGATGAGAGCTGTCAGGTATTTGATCCACTGTTTCATTCATTTATAGTTTACATCACTGGTGTTAGTCTATCATATTTTATCTTTCCTAAAGTCACTTCAGTGAGGTTTTATTAGAAATCAAAAACATATTTTGTATGACTTTGGATGTAACAATAGGTCTATTCCATATGAATTCAGTGACATAATGTCATATCTTAGCTAATATAGTCTGTATACTATACATACATTTTATCCATCTAGGATTTGTGGGCGGCATGGTACTATTAACAATGGGTTTAGTTTCAAGCTCAACAACTTTAATATATTTAATTAAATAGAACTATTTCTAAAATCAGTCAGTTGGTAAAATAACTCAATATTATTCATCATTCCCTTTTCTTCACTAGAGTTTATATTCAGAATCTGCTCTAATTCACAATACTCTGTTTTGTACAATTGTCTCCTTTATAGGAATTATTAGAGCTTCTTGGCTTAGGAAGACTTTTGAAAGTAGTCTGTCAGAGCATTGTCTTTCCACCAGACTAGGAATTCTTCAAATTACATGTTTGCGTACAAAGGATTCAACTTTTTTGCTTAGTTTGTTAGTTATACAGAATTTTCATTTTTGTATAGGTCTGATGTTATATCGAATGCTTTCATAATGTCAGTTTGCAGTTTTTTGTCATTGTGGTACCAAAGCATAAACTAGTCTATTCCTATATCATCAAGATAGAGTTATTGGATTATAATAGCAGTAATGCGCATGTCCTCTTGCCATTTATTACTTGACTTTCAGTGACACTAACGCTGATGTCTTTAAATATGAATGGATTAAATAGTCCAAGGAAGGAATATTAATAAGCCCCAGGTAGTTTATTTTTACAAGAATCGCATTTCAAGTCTTCTGAAAAATAAATTTGAACCTCAAACAACCATGTTATTCTTGTTCATGCCACTTATAAGACTATAAAAGAGGGATTATGATTCTTTGCAAAAAAGGTACTGTTCTCCCCCAAATTATCTATACATATGAAGTCCCAGAAGGACTTCTAGCCATACTTATTTTAAAATTTGGTAATAGAATCTGGACCCTAGTCAACATTTATTGGACTGCTGGCATAGGATTGACAACTGCTAACAAACATCTTGATCATTTTACTAATGTTTGTAAAGGTAACCTTATTATAGGCGGGGATTTTAACTGTATATTAGATAGTGCTGACACCACTAACAAATGTCCTTTAAGACACTCTCCTATAGCCAAACTTTTAAAAAATGGGCTGAGACTCTTAATTTATTTGATACATTTGCAATTAAAGACCATACCTCTTTGAAATTTTCTCACTTAGATTATAGGTTCAAAACACAGACTAGAATTGCTAGAATCTTAGTTTCTAATGATCTAAGGTTAAATACTGCCTCCTTCACAATCTTTCCATGTCCCATCCCAGATCATGACGTCCTCTCCCCTGAATTTCAAATTAATTATAAAATACTTAATGCTATAACTAGAATCCCAGCCTATGCTACCAAAATTAATGACTTCAAACCTCGGTTCTTGTCTGAGATACAATGTTTCTTAGAGACAAACTTCACTCCAGAATCTAACAAAATTATGGTATGGTATGCATTAAAAGCCTATCTCTAATGTAAAATAATACCATGGTTCAGAAACAAACAGAAGAAATGGAATCTAGAATTACAAAACATTCAATCTGAACTCTGAAATATTAAATCTAAATCATCCCAACTTACCCCTGATGAGGCGAATAAAGTTGAAAAACGTAAACAAATTTCAGATGTCCTGTCCCATAAAAGTAATCTAGCACTAGAAAGATTTAAAATACATTCTTATTCATCATCCCCTAAGCATATGCATAATTTACTGATGAGAGTAAACTTACACTCCAAGTCATTATAACCAAACATTTACATGAATGTTCTAATAAATATGTATCTGACTTAGATGATATTTAAGATGCCTTCAAATTTCACTACACTAAACATTATGGTTTTAAACACTCATTTAGGGACCATATTAAATTAGACCGTATGGACATTCCTTCATTCAATCAACTAAGATTCCCTGAGAATCTAGGTACAGTTCTTGAAACACAAATCTCACTAAAGGAGCTTAAGCAAAAAAATTAAAAAATCTAAATCCAGCAAAGCCCCTGGGATGGACGGTATAATCATATAAATATATAAATTGTTTCCCACATCTGTACTGTCCTTATTTCATAAAACATTACTGGAAGTCCAATCAGATGGCATTATACCACCTTCACTGAGATATTTTTTAATCTTACCCATATTAAAAGCTAATAAATATTCCCACTTTTCTAGTTCATATAGGCCTATCTCATTATTAAATAATGATTGTAAAATCTTTATGTCTATATTTGTAGATAGACTGAAGTTTCCATTTATGCAAATAATAAATGATCAATCAGGTTTTATACATAAAAACACACATGATAATATTAAAAGGATTTTAGCACTTATTGAATACTTAAACAAGTAAAATGACGATGCATTACTGATTACATATACAGTGTACATGTCTAGTACAATCTTGTCTCTATTAAGTTGTTTATATATATATATATATATATATATATATATATATATATATGTATATATATATATATATATATATATAGAGAGAGAGAGAGAGAGAGATACACACTATTCCTATGCTTAACTGCTATGTTTTTGACTACAAATTTCTGCTAACAACTTGACAAACTCTGACTTTGTTTACTCTTGATGCCACTATAAATCAGTATTAAACCTTGTCAACTATTTTTACTTTGGATTTTGATTTTTTGAATTTTCTGATAACAACTGGTCAAACTCTCTGAACTATTGTCAATTCTAGAACTATTGTTAGCATTGTCAAACGTTTTTTAACTATTGTTGTTAATATACTCTGAAACATGTGGAACTTTTCTCCCCAGGACTTCACTGAAAAAGGACACCTGTGTCCAGTTGGACAATCCTGGTAAACAAATGTCAAATAAATAAATAAATAAATAAATAAATAAACATTGCTAAGAGATAACCGCTTTTGGTAAACATCTTGCACAAATTATCAATTTCTACCAAAAACAAGTCATCTCTGGATATAAGCCTAGGTGCATGCACCATTTGGCCCTTAACCAAGGCTCTTTTCTGGCCCCAATGGTGACAGCTAGTGTAGTGCAAAACTTTGTTTGAGTAAGTGGGCTTCCTATATAAATTTGAAACAAATTCATGTTTCACAAAATCCTTTGCAATTATAACATCCAAGTAGTTAATAGAAACATAGGATCACATAGGTAAACCTCAGAAACTTACAAAAATTTAAAAATGCCACACATTCCTCAAATTATGAAATACCACCCTTCTAAATAATAAATATATCATCCATGAATCTCAAAAATTTCACAATGTATTGCATATATGTAGACAGAAACATTTAATTTTGCTCCCAACATCACAAAACAATGTTGGCAATAGTGAGGTGCAAGCAAAGGCTTCTCTAAACCACTCAAGACCGTGTTGTGAGGAATGCATGAAAAAAGATTGATGACATCTATCAATGCAAGTCAAACATTGTCGTCAAATAATTCATTTTTTATATTTCTAAAAAAAAAAAAAAGCTTCATGAATCTGTAAGGATGTAGGGATATAATTTCAGAAAATGTTTCACTTTCCCATCAACATAGATTGCCAATGGATGTGTTATAGAATTAGTGGCTGCTACTGTAGGACACATGGGTAGGTTTTCAATACTTTTGTGTATCTTAGGGATACCAAGATTGGTGGGAACTACTGGGTGATCCACCTTTGAAACAGTGCATAACTTGTAACCAATAATGTCTTGGTCAAAAAGATCTTTGAACATAATGCAAATCTTCTAAAGTGCTCTGTTTAGCTCATTACTAGAAACTCTGCTATACTGAATTAAATTACTTATGATTGTATACATTTTGGATGTATAATCAATCACATTCCTTAAAACAGTCTATCCCACCTTATCAGATTTCATTATTTGGATTTCTTTATCACAAGATAGGTCTTTTAGAAGTTTTGAGTCTTCCTTATTTAGATTGTACCTCATCCCAAGCCTTTGTTGGTATAAATTTCAAATATCCCTCTCACAACATTTTTGAATAACTGGAGAGTGGGATGTAGCAGGGGTTATAAATACTTTTCTTTGTAAATGTGCCTGTAGCATAACAGATACTGTGAGCATGTTGAAACAAAAGCATACCTTTCAACTGTACAGATTTTCACAGACTGCCCAGATTTTTCCCTCATATTTTGGGTTTTTTTCATAAATGTGTGATTTTTTTTCCGTTTTTCTGTCACATTGGTAAGGACTTAATTCATTAAATAATGACAGTCATCTGAGTTTCAAACTTCATATCCTTCTGAAAATACATGGTAACACAAGAGCTTGTATTATAACAACTTTAAGTTTATAAGAGCATATTTTTGAGGTTTTGTCCCCCCATTATTTTTATAAGAGCAGTACTTAAGTTTGTCCATATTTTTAAGGCTTTGTCCTCCCATTATTTTTGCTTTGTCCAGATTTTTTATGCTACAATGTTGACAGCTGTGAACAAAAGACTAAATTTAAGTTACCAAACATATAATTATAAATCAATCAATAATTCACTAATATCAGTTTTAACTTTGGGCACAAAGGTAAACATCCTGCTAAACAAATTGTGATGCTTTGAATTAATTTCCAGATGACTATATTTGTACATCCTAAAACCTTTGTGCTCAGTTACCATCATAATGGCATCTGTTACATGTTCAAATGTATACATAGTGTCAAAAACCATATGTTAACAAACTTGTCCATTGTTGTAGCAGGTAAAGGTATGTCATTGTTTTCATATAAAAATGATGCCATCACTTCCTTTTGATCTTTGTATTCTTGTCCCAAGAACATTAAGAATGAATCCTGTCTGATGCCCCTGTTGTTGTGAATGCCTGTCTCTGGTTCATATGAGCTATTTTCTTTGAATGATGTACTGAGGGAAATTCTTCCCCTTTTAAAAAATCTTCATTGTTGGTTTTGTATATTCCATCACCATCACCATCAACAGAATGTTCTAAGTCTTCAACAGGGTTGTTAACCTTAGATGCCTCATGCCCAAAAATGATATGCTGTGCCCTCCATGTAATTGACTTCATTCCTTTGAATTTTGTTTACAGTGATAGAGATTGTAACACTGTTGGGATGGTTTACTTAGTGTTTAGCAATGCCTGCCATGCTTATTATATTGGTAAGATGGAACATTAACTGAAAAAAAGAATTTATGAACATAATTATGACTTCAATACTCATAATAGTAATAACACACTTTTTAAATACAAATTAAAGTGTAATGGAAACAAAAAGATTTTCTTTTTAATTTTGGAAAAAGTTCCTGTAAACCCAAAAGGCAAGCCTTGGAAACATAAATTTGAGTACAGGGAACTTTGTCAGATTAAACTGAATGCTAGCTCATCACCTGGACATTTCTTTAAGCAGTGTGTTGAAGTTAACAGCTGTTAAGTTGTATTGTGTTTTAAAGCATATACAAAATAGTTCATAGGTTCATTGTAATGCATATTAAGCTATTTGATTTGCATACGATAATGTTGGGTTTGTATAATTTTATGTGCTTGGACATGAATTTATTTGCTTTTTGATTTAGTAATTGAAAAATCTTGTATTTAAAAGGCTGGTAAAACATTTCCAACTGATCTGATGAAGTCTATTAGATGTAGTTGGATGAAAGTGCTTAACCTGTTAAATTGTTTATATGTGTTTTTAAATCTATTTACAAGTTGCACTTTATTTATCAACGATTGAACTTCTGGTATTTTGTGTTGGGCTGGCATTGACCTCACTTTCATACTTAACTGTTGTTTTCAGCATGGCCGCACTTTCAAGTTTACTTGGTTTTATATAAGCAATGATATTTTTACAAGGAAAGAGAGAGAAGTATCAAGTTACATTAGTAAAGGAAAGACGGTAGTGTAACGAGAGGAAATATAAAAGAAGACGTAGAAAAAACACAGGAAAAGATTATGAATAGTGTAGTAGAACTGAGCAGGAAAAATAGAAAAAAATAGCAAACATATCTTTTCTGGAGAAAATATAAATTATATTTCAGAAAAAAATGCAAAAACATCGAATTTCACTTTGTCGATGCTCATAATATTGAATCTGCACGTCATCGACTCACTGTTTTGGCATTTCAACAAAATAAGGTAGACCTGTGTAAACATATTTTTATATTTATATATTTGTACATATGTAAGTATCTGTAAATACATAAATATTTGATATTTAAGAGCTACATTTGTACGTAAATAAAGGACACCAACTCTTTTCAGTGGGTGCTGTCGGATCTTTTACATCCACCTGAGGTATTACCAACTCAAGCAGAGTGAATCATATTTTAATATCTCATCCAAAGGACAACACACTCCAAAGGGGATCCAATGTCTGTCTGCCTGGGATGACATGCTGGACAAGCCACGCTGCTTCGCAAGGGACGGCTTGCACCTGTCACCCCTGGGCTTCCGGATATTGGCAAAGGCTCTTGCCACCCCCATAGTGCCTTTTTTAGGCAAGGCTCAAATTCTAAACCTACCACCCTAGAACACCAAAAAGGAAAAAAAACTAAGGGTAATGCTGCTCAATGCCAGAAGTCTCAATCTCAAGATGCACGCACTCGAGGCCCTTCTCAATATGGAGAACATCAATGTCTGTGCTGTGACAGAAACCTGGTTCAAGGCTCCTGAGAGCACCCCAGCACTAACAGGTTTCACCTCATATCATGCGTCCGCCTCAAAATCTGGACAACACCAAGAAAGGAGGGGGGGTGTCCATATTCATAAAGGACACCCACACCTCAAGGTTGGTGGCAACGCACGATGCATCGGAGACCATCCAGGTGCAATTAACCATAGGCAAGACTGCTCTGCAATTTGTAGCATGTTACAGGCCACCCTCTCAAACTCAGGAACCTCACATGGCCTTCCTGAAAACATTGGAGGGGATAAATGTATCTCCAAACACCATCATACTAGGTGACTTCAACTACCCTAATATAGACTGGGAACACTACTCAAGCCCGAACACTCTAACCCAAAGATTCCTGGAGTTCATTAACTCAAATGCCATGGAACAACTAGTCACCATCCCCACAAGAGGAGAAAACATACTTGATCTCATCATCATGAACATGGGATCAAAATGTTCAACACCGAAGTATACCCCTCACTGGTGAGATCAGATCATAAACTAATCGCGCTGGAGGTCCGCATCCCGCCCGCACCGGAAACAAAAGAGACCACAGTGAAAAACTGCTCAAAAGCCGATTTCACACTGCTAAAACTAGTGTGGTCTCCTTTAAGGCCCCTGAGCCAGTGGTAAACATTACTCAAACCGCTGAATCACTTACAAATGCCTTCTACCAGCACCTACAGGACTGCATGGATCAGGCAATCCCAAACAAAACTAAGACTCTCTGTACCAAAGGCAAGCGTCCAGTCTGGTGGACCCCAGCCATAAACAAGCTCTACAACAAAAGGAGGAAGCTACTACAAGATAGAGCAAAATCCTTGAAAGGTAAGACACCTTTGATCATTATAAGTAAAAACTAAGAGCTCTCATAAAATCATCCAAGGCAAATTTTGAGAGAAAAATCGCCAAGGACTCTAAAGACAATCATAAGGCCTTCTTTAGCTATGTTAGAAACCTAGGAGGAAACTCCCAGATATGCTCAGAATTAGTTCAAAATGATGTGAAAATTACTGAACCTACACACATTGCCAACATACTGGCTGACAAGTTCAGTGCAAACTTCTCCCTCCCCCAAAAGGAGAGATATCTACTCCAGAGGATTGTAGCCCCCCCAAACATCTCCAACGCCCAGGTGAGAACTGCCCTCACTAAGGCAAAAAACACAGGATCCATGGGACCGGATGGTGTCCCCGGCTGTGTGCTTCACGAACTCAATGAGGAATTAAACCCACAGTTAGGACAGCTGTTTAATCTTAGCCTCACCTCAAGATACGCACTCCAAGGAGTGGCGACGGTGACTGTGGTCCCACTTCATAAGGGCGGTGCCTCCACAGACCCTGGAAATTACCGCCCCATTAGCTTGACAAGCCTTATCTGCAAAGCCATGGAGAGGATCATAATGGAACTCATAAATAAAGACATAGGGAACTTGCAGACTTTGGATCCAACCCAGTTTGGCTTTGTCAAAGGCAGATCCTGCCTCTTAAACTTGGTTGACTTTTTCAAGACAGTCACCAAGGCCATTGATGAGGGAAAGGCAGTCCATACAGCCTACCTCGACCTGGCAAAGGCCTTCAACACAATACCCCACTCAGGTATCATCGAAAAACTCATCAGCTTGAATGTAAACCCATACATCACAAGATGGGTTGCAAACTGGCTAAGTGACAGAACCCACAGGGTCAGAGTTGCTGGAGCCATGTCAGACTCAAAGCCTGTCACAAGTGGTGTCCCACAGGGCTCAGTCCTGGGTCCACTCTTGTTCGGCATCTACTTTTCTGAAGTACAAGCAAATACAGGAGGGTTATGGCTGACAAAGTTTGCAGATGACTGCAAACTGGCGCCATAGTCAAAACACATCTGACACAGATATCCTCCAGAAGGGCCTCACAGAAATGGATAACTGGTGCCAGAGCCATGGCCTGAAGTTAAATGCCAAAAAATGCATAGTCATACCCTTCGGGAAAAACAAGGTTACCCCTAGCTACCATATAGGTGGCAATCCACTGAGCACAGAAAAAGTCATCAGGGATCTGGGGACCCAGGTTGACAGTAGCCTTCGCTTGACACTCATGTTGCTAAAGTAGTTAGGAAAACCTTCTATATCACCCACCTGATCATGAAGGGATTCACATCTAGATCAAGGGAGGTCATCGTCCCCCTGTACTCATCACTCATTAGACCTATGATTGAGTACAATGATGTATCTGACCAGACACCTGCTGCAGCTTGAAAGGCCCCAAAAGTTCCTCACCAAAAGGATAAAGGGTCTCAAAAATATGTCTTATGCTGCACGACTGAAAGAACTCCAGCTCTATTCAGTCTCATACCGCTTGCTCAGAGGTGACCTGTGCCTGACATATAAGGCCATGTCAAACCCAGATTTGATGAATATGCTTCACCTCAAAAAATCTAGATCCCTCAGAACCACAAGGGCGGGAGACTTAAACCTTGACACGGTTATAAATAGAACGTGCTGGAGGGACAGATTCATCACCCAGAGACTCCCTATGCTGTGGAACAAAATACATGTGAGGCAGAGCACCTCGCTGGCCTTGTTCAAGAGGAATCTTGACCAATGGATGGGAGATCGCAGATATACCCCAGGGATTACTTCAGTGTCACTGCTTGACAGAGGCACAGAAAAATGATAGGCATAGTTTTATTCAAACTAAAGGGGTGGCGAAAGCCACATAACTATGGGCTAGGCTTATAAATGCCCTTGGGCAGATAGCCTAGTATGAACCTATGAACCTATGAACCCTGCAAGCTATTGTTCTACCTAATGTGAGAATAGACTCCACAGCCTTCTGTGCCAAAGGTGAATGTGTTTCCTGTTGCACCACTGACATGACTAGCCACTTCTCTCAGTTCCTCTCCTCCCCACACTGGCCATCTACTCAGTTCTCTGTTTTTTCTCTTTGGAAACAATTCACAGCAGATTCCTTGGTGCTGGAAATAGTTCAGAATGGAAATAAATTTCAGTGGAACTCTTTTTGCACAAACTAAAGAGTTCCTCCATACTCAGAAAACCAGACTCATCTGTTCTCTTCCATTCTATCTCAAATGTTATCCAAAGGCATCATAGAACCAGTTTCAAAATTCCAAAAAAAAGTAAAATTACTTTATTCCCGAATATTTCTAATACCCTTCCAAATAAAGGAACTTGTACATTAATCTAGCTTTTCTCAGTCTGTTCATAAAAGTTCCAAAGTCCTGAATGCTCGTCCTTCAGATACATTTTCCCCTCATCCATCCACATGTTTTTTTTTGTTACCAAATTGAAACAAAAAGTCAATAGAACAAAACCACGACAATGTATTCCACAGAAGTACACTGTATTCATTAAGTGCTTCATCGTGTAAAACTTTTCAGACTTCTTGGCTCCACTGCCCTTTTCTTTTTTCTTTTTTTTTTTTTTTACTCTTGATTACAAATATGACTGTGACCAGGTTCTGATTTACAGTGACTTCAGACATTATTTAAGGTTTTCTGTGTCTGATTTAAATTTTTAGTTCTCTATTTTACCATTTCGGCTTTCCACAGCTCCAAGGGTATTTACAAAATATTTAGCTCCAGTAGTTTTTTTTTGTAGGCTACAGCGAATTCACACATTCAGTTATTTTTTATGTTCTCCATTGTACTGCAATTTTTTTCTTTAGCTTGACTGTCCATTTATTATAGTCAGTATACAATGCATAGCATATCCCGAATCAGTAATAAAGTGAATCCAATGTGCTACAAATTCAGATATGCAAACTGGAGCACAAGATTACTGTCTTGGCTCTTCGTTTTTTTAATTCCTTCCAATAAAGCATTTTTAATTGTTCAGTAAAATAGAACAAAAAAAGGTTATTTGTGCCTTGTCTGATTGTATCCTTTTCCTTCCTCAAATTCATAACAGTATTTTAAGACTGCCACTGCTATAAACAACAACACTGAACGACACAGATTTTTGCCTCTTCCTCCATGTCATTGAATTAAGCTGCTTTGTTTTTTCTCTTTCTCTAATCATGTTCTCTCTTTCTCACGTGCTGCCCATTTCAAGGTGTTTATTTCAAGATGACGTATTAATGTTAAACCTACCCCATCACTACTTCTGTTGGAGTAAGGGGGCTATAACCTATGGTTATCTGCAACTAAGTACTCCCATTTACTTATTAGCATTAATAACTGATAAAATTGTAGAAATAGTATTAATTATTTAAAATATTTGAAGTCAAATTATATACAAGAATATGCTGTCTCTGGAAATGACTCTTCCCTAAAAATAAGGGAAGCCCATTAAAATCACTACAGCTCAGGGTACAGAGCAACCATGAGGTCCACCTGAAGCACAGCATCTAATGCTGTTTAACACTTTAAATCATTCAGAGGAAAATATGAAGGATGCAAGAGACCAGAGACTAGATTGGAAAAAAACAATGAGAAACTGTTCAAGAAAAATGCACCTTTGCAGCTGATTTTCAGATACTAATGTCATGACCAAAAAAATGGAACAGTGTCTGCCCACTTACATCATTTAACATAAATAGATATGGAGCTTAAAAAACACCAACAGTGTTTGGCTGTGTCACATATGAAAACCAATTAGATGCCCGTAGTCAGTGTAAACATTTCAAATTTACATGCATTCCAAAATTTGAAGAAGAAAAGGACTGCTTTGCATTCATGAGTGACAACCCAGTTGCCTGCACAGACATACCTTCTTGCACTATTTCTATAAGATCCTCTTCTCTAATGATAGCCAGTTGTACACGAATAATGCTTTTCTTTAGCACATGTAAACCCACCAAAAGAAATATGTCTGATTTTGAGGAGCTTAAAACGATGAGTTTATTAACAATATATAATGAATATTTGTAGAGACATTATTTTTTCATAAGTATCCTGTTTACTGTTTTAGGTATATTGATGATTTGTTACTTGTTTGTAATGGTGGATGTAATGAGGTTAGTAGTTTTGATTGAGATTTGCAAAATAATAGATTTAATTTTGTTTTTGATGGCTTAGAGATGGGGAGGAAGTCTCCTTTTTGGATCTTAATTTACAGGGCTTGAGTAATGGAAAAATACAGACTTCCATGTACAGAAAATGTATTGATGGTGGGCAATATCTGTATGGGAAGAGTTGTCATCCCACCATTTGTTTTCATCCTTGCCCTGCAGTGAACTTCTACATATATGTAGGTTACGGAATAATGACATAGATTTGTATATTAAAGCTAGGAAAACTGTTGATATGTTTATAAGTAGAGATTATAAAAGTGATGAGGTCCTGGGTTCTTATAGGAGAGTTGTTGAGGAGTGGGGCTGTATTAATAGCAATATTGAACAGCCTATTGGTGAGGTTTATGATCTGGATAGATTGATTCCCCCCACCCTTTCTGAGTAGTGAAGAATCAGTTTCTGGTGTACCAGTTAATACCAAGCATGCTTCTTTATTTAGAACTGGGGGTAATAAAGTGGATAGTAATAGGAATACAAAGAGAAATGTATATTTTGTTACCACTTATAGTATTTTTAGTCAGAAGGTGATGGATTTACTTAAGTATTACTGGCAATGTTTGATGAGAAATGAACTTTTTAATATACTAAATAATTTTCATTTTATTTCTAATGGAGTCCTAGTTTGAAGGCTATGTTGGTTCGGATCTACCTTACTAGATCGACAAGTTAAAACAGCAAAAACGACTTCACCGACGCCAGAAGATCGCAAATCACTTCACCGATGCCAGAAGATCGACAAGGCAGAAGACCGACGGAGGAAGACACTGACGCTGAGAACACTGCGATGGGGAAAGGATGTGTAAGTATGCGGTAGTGACGGACGATAGGGTGCGAGTAAGGTAAGTGTGCGATGTTGACGGTGTGTAGGGGTAGGGGTGGGATAAGTGAGTTAGGGTTAGGGCGCGGGTTAGGTGAGTGTGCGATAGTGATGGACCTTAGGGTAAGGGTTTGGGTTAGGGTTGTAGATAGTTGTGTATGTATGGGTTAGTGTTGGTTTGTAAGGATTTTGGTGTGCTTGTGTTGTGTGTATGGGTTTTGGATAGGGGATTTGTTTTGTTTGTTGGTATGATGTGTCGGGTGTATGCGATGTCGTGTTTGTGCACTGTCAATCTTCTGGCGTCGGTGAAGTGATTTGCGATCTTCTGGTGTCGGTGAAGTCGTTTTCGCTGTTTTAACTTGTCGATCTAGTAAGGTAGATCCGTTGGTTCATAGTAAATTTGCTTCTCCTGGTGGTGGACTTCCTATATACTCCTATTTGATGAAGGGTACCTTTCCATGTGGTAAATTTATAGCTCTTTTCATGGATTAATAATATAAAATGTATTCCAGTAAATAGATTTACATGCACTGAGGGTGTTGTTTATGCCCTTAAAAGCCCGTGTAATATATTATACTTAGGAGAAAGTAAAAGAGTTTTTAAATTAAGATTTCAAGAACATATTAGAGATATTTAAAAAATCCAGCATTCAGAGAGCCCTTTAGCATTGCACTTTATACAAAAGCATGACAGTGAGTTTTCTTTACTATAGGGTACTGTCCTGGAAAAAGTGGTTGTTAATCTTGGTGAAAATGTTTTACTTAAAGACAAGTTATTGAATAAAGAAAGTGTTTATATTTTAAAATATGACACTTCAACTCCTTTTGGTTTGAACTCAGAATGTAATTGGAAGTACTTAATTTGAATTATTTTGTTAATTGATTAATTGATCATGTGGTTTTACTGATTTTTTTTTTATTCCTTGAAGGCATTTTGTTGAGGCAATAGAGTTGATTAAAGTTTCTACACTTCCTTTTGGATCTATTGCCTGTTGCATTTTATTTTATTTTTTATTAGTTGTTGTTACAAATGAATAATGCTTTCCTTTAGGATATTTAAACCCTCCACAACAAACATTTTTGAATTAAAGGAGTTTAAAAAAGATAAGCCTATTAACAATATATAATGAGCTGTCAATTATGATTTTCTGTGTGACCTCAGCTATCACTTATGCCAATGAATTTTATTTATATATAGTAAACAGTATAAATTGAGCTGCCACAATTAGATCCAAATATACTGGTGAGTGTAAAAATAAAAGAAAAAGTCAAAATGAAGGTCTCTAAATCTTCAGACAGAAATGAAATATATCAAATAATGCAAGTGTGACTTTAATCTGTAAGTGCTTTATCTTACCACTTACACTTACAGATAAAATAATTATTTATTATTATTATTATTTATTATTTTATCTTGCCATTATTAATAAAATGAGATTTCTTTAGGTTCAGGCTTTGGTGAATGTAAAAATAAAACACTTAGGTGGGATTCCAGGATTAAAAAGATGAATAATAATAATAAAAAAATCTGATCAAGCCCCATAATGAATCAGAATCTACCCACTTTACAAAGTCTATCCAAAAGATAAGTTAGTATAAAGAACAAAGAGGGTAACAAATAAAATTAGCATCCAGAGTCATGGATGTTCATAAATCCCTCTTTAGCTACATGCTACATCAGACGGTTAAGAAATAACAAAAGGCAGCATTTCAAAATAATTCATAATGGTTTAAACCTATCATACCCGAAGGATTTTAGAAATAATTTTAGTTTCAAGTTTTAACTTCACACCAGAAACAGTTATTGAAGTTTGAAAGTTTCTTGAGTCCTTTCCTTTCCACCTACCAAAACTGTTATGGAACATCTTGACTGTACTTTGTAAAGCTAAAAATACCACCTGTATGTGCCCCAGCAATTCATCTGGCTACTCAGTCAGCAGTGCCAAAATACACCCTTTGTGAACCCCTCCTAAAATGTATTCAAGTTAAATATAGCCACGGGGGTTTCTGAGATGTAAAACATGGCTGTCATTATGCCTCTCTGTAATGGGGCTACTCCAAAGTTCCTGGTAACTGTTAACAAACCTAATTTTCATGGCCATGAAATGCATTACATCTGATTTCATAAGTTCTGATTTAAAAAAAAAAATCACACAGCTATAGAGAGAACAGTATGCGAATTACCTTGCTCTGGCCTAGACCTTTGACAGCATCCCTCAAGCTAGACTTGCTAATAAGCTTAAAGGGTTGTTTTGAAGACTTGTATGTTGCATGATGGACATTAAACTGGCTAACAGATAGAAACCACATAGTTAACACCTCAAAAAACAAAGAGGTGACTAATGGCAGTCCTCAGGACTCAATATTGTGACCTCGTTTAGCTGGTCTACAATTTGATTTCCAAATCACTTAACCCGGACAAATGACTAACTATATTTGCCAATGACTGCATGCTGGGAGTTGTTTACTGTACCTCAAATATTGTGTTAATATTATATGAATGGCTAAACCATGCATATCAGTTATGTATTAGAAATGCATTTAAATTAAATGCAAACAAGTGTAGCATTGTCTCCCTTAGTAAACACATCCCCCAGCAGCTTAATGTATAGGTAGCATCCCACACCAGACTGGTAAGATGGCTAGAAATCATGGTACCTTCAAAGACAGCTGTCTGGCTTTTGACCTCCTCAGAGCAACAGTAGTCAGGAAGTACCTCTATCTAGCCCAATTAATAACTAAACATGTCTCACTCAGGTCAGCAAAAGTTATGATCATTCTGTAGTCTTCACTGTTCAGAATAATTATATAATATAATACCCTTTTGAGTATATATCTGCTCAAACACATCACAGTGCTAGAAAGATGCCATGGGTTCCTAGTTAAAAATATTACAGGAGCAAAGACATTCAACTTTCAAGACAAGGTTGAAGTGTTGTGTCTATAGTCTGTCTTTTATAGATTCTTGCACATGGATTTCCTATGCCTTCCCCTGGTGGCAGTGTGACTCCTTTTACACACACACACACACACACACACACACACACACACACACACACACACACACACACACACACACACAACACCAAGGAGGGCTGTCGTCACTGGTTTGCGACTGCTGCACATTCCAGTACACTTTGTCTCTGCATGAGGTTTGAGACTCTTAAAAGCAGAGTATGTGTGATTCTGTGCCAAGTTATGTGATTTTACTTTACAGTTAAAGCTAGCAGTGCAAACTTTCATTATAGTTAAAAGGTAAAACAGCAGCATTTAGTCATATAATATTAACACCACTGCAGTGTTATTGAGCTGGGCCTGCACTGTGCTTTATAATACACTGAGAAAGGAACTAATTACAGAATGTACTGAGGCTAATTGTGAGATAACACAAGGAAACATAGTCTTGAACATTTCTATATACTTCTGAAGACTATCTTTCTTTCAAGATTTTTTGTGTTAGAGTGTGTGTGTGTGTGTGTGTGTGTGTGTGTGTGTGTGTGTGTGTGTGTGTGTGTGTGTGTGTGTGTGTGCGTGTGTGTGTGTGTGTGTGTGTGCGTGTGTGCATGTGTGCGTGTGTGCGTGTGTGTGTGTGTGTGTGTGTGTGTGTGTGTGTGTGTGTGTGCGTAAGGGAGAGAAAGAGAGAGAAAATACCATGTTATGTACCAGATGTGTAAATGTACTCAGAATGCTTTGTTTCTACCATAAAGTTAACTTCTGAGTGAAGAAACATAATTGTGTAGTGTCAGAAAGAATCAGTAGATGTGAAGGTATAAGAGTTCAGGTCAAGATTGCGGTACATGGCTGAACTCTATTCTGGATATTTACATGCATTTGTTTCACATAGAAATTTTTTGCCTGACTGTATTGATATGACAGAAGCTTTGCTACTGAGAAATAGATGGACAGAAAGGTTTACTGTCAGCAAAGGGTACTGTCTTCCTGAGAATGCTTATAGTCATTTCATAATGTTCAGCTAATAAAATATTACATCTGTATTATCCTATAGACACTTCATAATAAACTTGTTTCAGTTTGTTTCTGTTGATATGATCTCTGCCTAACATATAAAGCTATGTCAAACCCAGAGCTGTTGAACATGCTACACCTAAAGAAATCCCAATCCCTCCAAGCTACACGCTCTAGGGACCTAAACCTTGCCACCACAATGAACAGGACATGCTGGAGGGATACATTCCTATCCCAGAGACTTCCCATACTCTGGAACAGGTTACCCATCTATGTCAAGCAAAGCTCATCATTAGCACTCTTCAAGAAAAATCTTGATGAGTGGATGGGAAATAGGAAATACACCCTGGCGATCACTTCTGTCTCTCTGCTCGATAGTGGCACAGGAAAATAACTTTGTTGGGTGGGGTAAGCCAGGGAACCTTGTTGACTAGGCTTGCGTAGGCCCTTGGGCCAATAGCCTAGTACCTACCTAGGATATTTTATGTTGCCTTTTCCATCTGTGCAATCTGTATCTCAGAACTGAACTCTGTAACGTATAGCAACTGCCAAGTCCACTTCGCCTGGTCCTGGGGACAATATAATGCAAACCTCCACTTGTGTGGGACAGCTCTGACCTGAATGGGACCACCACCTTTCTCCATCTAAGATGAGCAAGCTGGCATAAATAGCTCACTCCCACCCTCTCCTGCCCACCTTTTTAAGCACTCAGGCTAGTATTCAAACTTTGGGTGTTTGGGTCGGTGTATGCTAGAAAGCCTATGGAGCAAAAATAACCAGTCAATATTAGGGACATGCATTTCTGGATAACAATAAAAGGGTTGAAGAGCTGAAGATTCAATTATACAACAAGTTATAATTAAAATGTTATGTACTTGGAATTTCTCCCTTATCATCAAGTGCAAAAAGCAAATGTGCTTCTGGAGGTACATATAATGAACTAACAAACAGTAAATCCGTCTCCATCATTTCCTTCTCTATCCAAACTGCTTTAAAAGTGTATACATGTACAACTGCTAAATCATCTTATCCATAACAATCTCCTTACATCCACTCAACATGGCTTTAGGCCAGCTCACAGTAGTACAACCACTGCTATTTTTTTTTACAGATATAATCAACAAAGCTAATGACTCCAAAGTGCACACCTCTGTGCTACTATTAGACTTGTCAAAAACCTTTGAGCCAGTCTAACATGACAAACTTCTTCAGGAACTATCATTAGGTTACTCAATACCCACCAGGCTGTGGCTTAACAGCTACTTGTAAAGTGGCAAGGTTGCCTATCTCAATACCAGACTAATAAAACTGGTGTTCCACATGGGTCCATTCTCAGATCCCTTTTTTCAATATATTCATCAATAATCTATACAATGCCTGCAATCACAACACTTTAATCCAACACACGAATGATTCCACCAACATTTCTTCCTCCAACAACATACCAGACCTGTTACAAAAACACAGAACACCGTTACCTCAATAGAATCCTAGCTAAATAATGCATAATTATAACTTAACCCTAACAAAACTAAACTTTTACTCTTTGTTCCTAAAACATTCACATCAGAATTCAAAATCTATTCCCTAAACAAAACAGAGATCAAAATCGTAACAAGTGCTAAGCTACAGGGTATCATCATAGACAACAAATTCACATTTGACCAACATATACACAATACTATTAAAAAAATAATTTAAACCAAGAACACTTTATAGACA
Organism: Protopterus annectens; assembly: GCF_019279795.1. NCBI lineage: Eukaryota > Metazoa > Chordata > Ceratodontiformes > Protopteridae > Protopterus > Protopterus annectens. Next base: position 1,885,670,186 of record NC_056732.1, on the reverse strand, counting down.
CAAAAGCTTTATGGATCTGAACACCAAAATGACACCAGCAAATACCTACTTAATCCCCTCTTTAGTCTATGGTGCACCCATTTTTACTAATCTATACATGACACAAAGATTTGAGAATATAGACAGCTAAACTAAATGTAGCCTGACAGAATAGGAGGCATATATTTAATGAACTGGGGGCGGGTGCTGTCAGAGTCCTTTTCAAGCACCAAATTATCATTCTAGTAAACTCAAGGGTAACCTGGTCAAAAGCACAGAGAATATTTTTGGCTCTCAGTGAAATCTGGCACCATAAAGAAGCCCAATGGATCAGCCAACTCTGTGGCATACAGAGATAAAACCCTAACTACTGTCCAGGCAGCCTGGTTTGATTATTGGCTTGGGGGTCTGTTGCGCTGCTGGGGGGGTGGGCAGGTGCATGAGTGTTCCTGTAACTACCCTCAGTGAAGCCCTGAAATATCACTGTAAGGGGGAGTGATCAAAAGAAGGGGCAGGGTGGTGCGTTTGGCTGAGTTGCTGTGCAAGTGAGAGGAAATGTTATCATTGCATGCCTACTGCAGACATGACCGTACAACCACATGGAGAGAGTAACTGGTAGGTCATTCAAGGATAAACCTCCTGAATGAAGGTGCATGGCAAGGTCCCTAGGACACCCTTAAAATCAGTGCTGGCCCCAGCCTCTCCAGAAGCTTAGGAGAGACTGGCAGACCCACTAATGTGCATGGGGCACTGAAGTAGATAAAATAACAAACACTTGCTGTGATGCATGAATGACAATGACCACATTACATGAACACTTTTATTAACAAAGTTTAGTGCTTTTGTTCCTTATTTTAATGGAATTTCATCAGAACAATGTAGTCACATTAAAACCTGGTTACGTAATATACACTGAAAAGTCATGTGATAAAACGCAAATCTGGACGATAGGATGGGTAACTATAAATTCACGCTTGGGGTTCCACCTGTGTCCATCCTGGACAGGGGCAATAGGTGCTAATCATGGAACTAAGAGTAAGAATTTGGCTAGACTTGTAAGGGCCCTAGGGACATTACTCTAGTAACTTCCTATGATCCTACTAATACAGTCAAACAACTACTATGAGAACCAGGAGGAACCGGATACAAGTTTTCATTTATATAATCATCTCTTTTGAGTTGTTCATCAATTTTGCAGCAGAAAATAACAAAACTCAAAAGAGATGCGGATGACAATATGTAATCATCCAGTTTGAAGAGAGCAGGATATTGTGCCAGTAAATTCATACATACAGCATAATGAGCCAGCCCATTTAGAAGAAGTTGGCCTGAGGAGGTTGGAGTGGATACCGAGCAAGAGCTATTGAAGGAATTCTATGAGACAACAGGTGAGTGATGATTTTTTCCTCAAGGAGGGCGCCAAGCCCAAGAAGTTTTACAGGGACAAAAAATAGATGGTTTAACATCGGTTGTTGAATATGACTGTCACAATAAGGTTAAGATAGTACCTAATGACTCAAAATACTGTTTTTTCAGTAGGTCCCTACCCACCCTCCATGTTTTTGTTTTGGTGTTAATCTTGGTGGCTTTGAAACTGCCCACCCCTCTTGTAAATTTGCACTTGGATACTCCTCCTGGGCCCATCTCATTTGCTCACTCAAAAAAAAAAAAATTATCTGCTTTTACTGTATTTGTGTTTCTTCCTACTTTATTTTGCTTTTGCGTCATCTTAAAAGTACTCAATTGTATTTATTACTGCTTGGTGTAACTCATTCTAAGCCTTTTAGTTTAAGCACTTGGGCTTCAGACCAGTTGTTTTACATTAGGAAGGTTTGTGGCCTGCACTGTGGTGGCAGGACAAGTAGCTTACATCCTTCTAAGTTGGATACTGCTGATTGAGGGCTCAGTGTCTGTTATTCTAAAAGTGTATTAGTTCTGGTTTAAGCACTTGGGCTTCAGGCCAGTTATTTTACATTAAGAAGGTTCGTGGTCTGCACTCTTGTGGGAGGACAGGCTGGACTCTGCCCTTTTGAGCTGGGAATTTCTGGTTAGAGGCTTATAGTGCCTACATATTTGAACTGTTTCTTACTGAAATTGGTACACCTTGTTTGCTGTAGCATAGACTAGATCCAGGCCTGCTGAATCTAGCTTTGTTTGTATGCTTGTCACTTGTTTGCTTGTTATTTCCCTGAAACACTAATTCCACCTAAAACGTGGCTTTTCAGCACTTCTGTGGATCCCTAGTGATATCTGCATTGCTTACTGTACTTATTTCCTTGTTTGACCTGAAAGAAAGTTACTGTTTGTCGTTTTTGCATTTAAGTTACCTGTAACACACTGCATTTAAGTTATCTGGCACTTGCTCACTAAAGCAATTATATAAGTCAGCACTAAAAATTAAAAGCACTACACCCTCACAAACTCTCCTTGAGTACCTTGTTCCCCATTGGCCCTTTTTTTCAATTATATAGGAATTCCCAATATTATTCTAGCATGTCCAAAGGTCAGTTGTCAATCTCCTCTCCAGTACAGCTGGTGAATCTGGGAATCTTGAGGCAATGTTACAACTGCCTCATGTACACAGACAACCCTCTCCTCCTCCCAACAAATTCCAACACATGTGAGAGATGCAACTATATAGCCAAACTGGAGGCTAAGCTCTCTCAACTCAGTACTGGCATAACCAGTCAGGAGGAGAAGGAAACCACACTCACTACAATTCCAGTCTCACATAGACCTACCATGACAGCAAACCAAACACATAATCACACAAAAACATACTCGGAGGCTCTAAATAATGATCTGCCTAAGCAGCAGAGACCTCCAAAGCAGACACCCAAGCAACCGCTACCCCAGAACAAAAACGTGCAACACATATCTCACAAAGCCAGTGTGCCGAACAGTCACAGCCCTTAAGGCTTAACAACACACCTGATACACTTGTAATAGGTGACTCTATCGTCACGCACACTGATGTCCCACTCACCAGGCTGAACGAGGAGGGTCACGGTGAGCAGCCTGTCGGGTGCTAGGATCCGCCACATAACACAAGCACTCAGGTCACTCCAAGGCAAGTACAAATATGACTCAGTCATTGTCCATGCTGGTGTGAATGACCTGAGACGTACCTCCCTGGACTACATGAAAAGAGACATAGAGGAGCTCTCTGAGCATGTAGCCCAGGCCGGTATGACCCTGACCTTGAGTAGCATCTTACCCTCACCAAGAATGATGCCACAATATGAAGACAAGATGATCAACTTCAACAATTGGCTTTAGTATTGGTGTCATTCAAAGGGGATCCAATGCCTGTCAGCCTGGAATGATATACTCGACAAGCCACAATGCTTCGCTAGGGACAGCTTGCACCTGTCACCCCTGGGCTTTTGGATATTGGCAAAGGCTATTGCTACCCCCATAGTGCCTTTTTTAGGCAAGGCTCAAAAGACAAACCCACCTCCATAGGTATCACAAGGGATAAGAAACTAAGATTAATGCTACTCAACGCCAGAAGTCTAAACCTCAAGATGCACGCACTCAAAAGTCTCCTTAGCATGGAGAACATCGATGTCTGTGCAGTAACAGAAACCTGGTTCAGGGCTCCCAAGAGCACCCCAGCACTACCAGGTTATATCTCATACCATGCTTTTTGGCCCCAAACCTTGGGCCGAACCACAAAAGAGGGGGAGTATTGATATTCATCAAAGATACCCACACCTCCAGGTTGGTGGCAAAGCACGAAGCATCAGAAACTATCCATGTGCAACAAACAGTGGGTAAAACTGCCTTCCAGTTTATAGCCTGCAACAGACCACCCTCCCAAACCCAGGAACCCCACTCAGCCTTCCTGAGATCACTGGAAAATATGAAGGTCTCTCCAAACACCATTATATTGGGTGACTTCAACTACCCAAACATAGACTGGGAGCATTACTCTAGATCCAACACCCTAGCCCAAAGGTTCCTAGAATTCATAAACTCAAATGCTATGGAACAACTTGTTACCACTCCCACAAGAGGGGAAAACATACTGGACCTGATCATCACCAACATGGGGACTCTATGCTCCAGACCAGAAGTCTATCCCTCACTGGTAAGATCAGACCATAAACTGATCTCACTGGATATTCACATCCCGACCCCACCCCCTGCCCAGAAAACCACAGTGAAAACTTCTAAAGCAAATTTCACACTCCTCAAAACCAAGGTGGAATCCTTCAAAGCCCCCGGGCCTGTGGAAAATACGGCCCAGACCGCAGAATAGTTTATAAATGCATTCTATGAACACCTTCAGGAATGCATGGATCATGCAATCCCAAATAAAACCAAGATCCAATGCTCCAAAGGCAGACGTCCTGTCTGCTGGACCCCAGCCATAAACAAACTATACAACAGAAAGAGGAAGCTACTACATGATAGAGCAAAATCCCAAAAAGGGAAGGCATCTCTGATCAGTATTAGCAAAAAACTAAGGGCACTCATAAAATCGTCTAAGGCCAGCTTCAAGAGAAAAATTGCACAGGACACTAAGGATAATCACAAGGCTTTCTTAGTTATGTTAGGAACCTGGGTGGGAATTCCCAGATATGCTCAGAATTAGTCCAAAATGACAAAAAAATGCACCAAACCACAGACATTGCCAACACCCTAGCTGACAGGTTCAGCGCAAACTTCTCCCCCTCCCCACCAAAAGGGCAAATATCTATCCCAGCAGAGTGCTACCCCCCTGACATCTCAGATGCTCAGGTAAGAGCCGCCCTCTCCAAAGCAAAAAACACATCATCAATGGGACCAGACGGTGTCCCAGGCTGCATCCTACATGAACTCAAAGAAGAGCTAAACCCAAACATAAAACTACTGTTCAATCTCAGTCTTACTACAGGATATGTACCCAAAGAGTGGCGTACAGCAACAGTGGCCCCTCTCCACAAAGGTGGTGCCTCAACGGACCATGGAAACTATCGCCCCATAAGCCTGACTAGCTTGGTCTGCAAAGCTATGGAAAGGATCATCATGGACCTCATAAATAAAGATATTGGGGACCTGCAGACACTGGATCCTACCCAGTTCAGCTTTGTTAAGGGCAGATCCTGCCTCTTAAACCTGGTCAACTTCTTTGAAACAGTCACCAAGGCCATTGACGAAGGGAAGGTGGTCCACACAGCCTACCTGGATCTTACAAAAGCCTTCGATACAATACCCCACTCGGGCATTATAGATAAGCTCACCAGCTTAAATATAAACCCCTATGTCACTAGATGGGTTGCAAACTGGCTCAAGGACAGAACCTACATGGTTAGAATTGCTGGAGCCATGTCAGACTCCAAACCAGTTACAAGTGGCATCCCACAGGGCTCAGTCCTGGAACCTCTCTTGTTCGGTATATATTTCTCAGAGGTACAGGCCAACACAGAAGGACTACGGCTGACCAAGTTCACAGATGACTGCAAACTGGGTGCCATAATCGACTCTCCAGCCGACACAAGCATCCTTCAAGAGGGCCTCATAGAAACAGACAACTGGTGCCAGAGCCATGGCCTCAAGCTAAATGCCAAAAAGTGTATAGTCATCCCCTTTGGCAAAAACAAAGTGCCCACAAATTACCACATAGGTGGTAATCCATTAAGTACAGAAGAAGTAATTAGGGACCTGGGGACCCAAGTTGATAGCAATCTCTCATTTGACAACCACGTGGCCAAAGTGGTTAGAAAAACATTTTATATAGCCCACCTAATCATGAAGGTATTCACATCTAGATTGGGGGAGGTCATCGTGCCTCTTTACTCATCCCTCATCAGGCCCATAATCTAGTACAATGCCCCTTTTGGGATGTACCCTGCCAAACACCTGCAGCAACTGGAAAGACCCCAAAGGTACCTCACCAAGAGGATCAAAGGGCTCAAACAGATGCCATATGCTGCCCAGTTAAAGAAACTCCAGCTCTACTCAGTGGCATACCGCCTGCTCAGAGGCGACCTGTGCCTGATGTACAAGGCCATGTCCAACCCAGAATTAAGGGACATGCTGCACCTCAAAATATCCAAATCCCATTGAGTTACACACTCAAGAGACTTGAACCTGAGCACAGAAATAAATTGGACATGCTTGAGGGACAGATTCTAAACCCAGAGGCTCCCTTCACTCTGGAATAAAATCCCAGTCCAGGTTAGGCAGAGTCCCTCATTGACTCTCTTCAAGAGGAATCTTGATGAGTGGATGGGAGATCGTAGGTTTACCCCGGGTATCACTTCTGTGTCACTGTTAGACAGAGGCACAGTATACTAAACTCAAAAAAGGGCATAGCAAAATTAATTTAAAATTGGTGGTGAAAGCCAAACACACTCTGGCTAGGCTTATAAATACCGTAGGGCAAGTAGCCTAGTATGAACCTATGAGCCTATGAACCTATGGTAATAGGATTGTAACTAATAGCACAATATATGTATCATGGTACAGAAGGTTCTCATCCCATGAGAGGTTTGTGTACTAATACCACAATATATCTAACATGGCACAGAAGGTTGTCATCCCATGATCAGTTTGTATACTAATAGTACAATACATGTATCATGGTACAGAAGGTTCTCATGCCATGATAGGTTTGTATACTAATAGTACAATATATGTATCATGGTACACAGGGGCTGCTCATGGCATCTGGCTGCCGGACTGCAGCCCCCTCAAATTACAAAAGAAAACAAAAAAAATTATTTTTTAAAAGTTTTGCAGACTTCACACATGCGCAGTAGTCCCGACTACCGTCGGTCTATGCGCAAGGCAGTCCGGCAGGACTCATAGAGATGTCTGTGAACTTTAAGTGCACAGACACACTGGGAGGATATATCGCATCCGGACTGCAGCAGCAACAGCCTCAGGAGGGAGCTTGGGATCTCGTCGTCGGGAAGGAGCTTTACTGGGATCTCGCGGGTCTTTGTGAGTATTGCGCAGGCAGGATATGGTATGGAGAACAGACAGGTAAGTGTGTATGGTGCATTTTACTTTATGTGTTGGTGCTTGTAACTGGAGTTGTGTATGTGTTAGCTGGTGCTTGTAACTGGAGTTGTGTATGTGTTAGCTGGTGCTTGTAACTGGAGTTGTGTATGTGTTAGCTGGTGCTTGTAACTGGAGTTGTGTATGTGTTAGCTGGTGCTTGCAACTGGAGTTGTGTATGTGTTAGCTGGTGCTTGTAACTGGAGTTGTGTATGTGTTAGCTGGTGCTTGTAACTGGAGTTGTGTATGTGTTAGCTGGTGCTTGTAACTGGAGTTGTGTATGTGTTAGCTGGTGCTTGTAACTGGAGTTGTGTATGTGTTAGCTGGTGCTTGTAACTGGAGTTGTGTATGTGTTAGCTGGTGCTTGTAACTGGAGTTGTGTATGTGTTAGCTGGTGCTTGTAACTGGAGTTGTGTATGTGTTAGCTGGTGCTTGTAACTGGAGTTGTGTATGTGTTAGCTGGTGCTTGTAACTGGAGTTGTGTATGTGTTAGCTGGTGCTTGTAACTGGAGTTGTGTATGTGTTAGCTGGTGCTTGTAACTGGAGTTGTGTATGTGTTAGCTGGTGCTTGTAACTGGAGTTGTGTATGTGTTAGCTGGTGCTTGTAACTGGAGTTGTGTATGTGTTAGCTGGTGCTTGTAACTGGAGTTGTGTATGTGTTAGCTGGTGCTTGTAACTGGAGTTGTGTATGTGTTAGCTGGTGCTTGTAACTGGAGTTGTGTATGTGTTAGCTGGTGCTTGTAACTGGAGTTGTGTATGTGTTAGCTGGTGCTTGTAACTGGAGTTGTGTATGTGTTAGCTGGTGCTTGTAACTGGAGTTGTGTATGTGTTAGCTGGTGCTTGTAACTGGAGTTGTGTATGTGTTAGCTGGTGCTTGTAACTGGAGTTGTGTATGTGTTAGCTGGTGCTTGTAACTGGAGTTGTGTATGTGTTAGCTGGTGCTTGTAACTGGAGTTGTGTATGTGTTAGCTGGTGCTTGTAACTGGAGTTGTGTTAGCTGGTGTTTGTAACTGGAGTTGTGTATGTGTAGCATGTGCTTGTAACTGGAGTTGTGTATGTGTTAGCTGGTGCTTGTAACTGGAGTTGTGTATGTGTTAGCTGGTGCTTGTAACTGGAGTTGTGTATGTGTTAGCTGGTGCTTGTAACTGGAGTTGTGTATGTGTTAGCTGGTGCTTGTAACTGGAGTTGTGTATGTGTTAGCTGGTGCTTGTAACTGGAGTTGTGTATGTGTTAGCTGGTGCTTGTAACTGGAGTTGTGTATGTGTTAGCTGGTGCTTGTAACTGGAGTTGTGTATGTGTTAGCTGGTGCTTGTAACTGGAGTTGTGTATGTGTTAGCTGGTGCTTGTAACTGGAGTTGTGTATGTGTTAGCTGGTGCTTGTAACTGGAGTTGTGTATGTGTTAGCTGGTGCTTGTAACTGGAGTTGTGTATGTGTTAGCTGGTGCTTGTAACTGGAGTTGTGTATGTGTTAGCTGGTGCTTGTAACTGGAGTTGTGTATGTGTTAGCTGGTGCTTGTAACTGGAGTTGTGTATGTGTTAGCTGGTGCTTGTAACTGGAGTTGTGTATGTGTTAGCTGGTGCTTGTAACTGGAGTTGTGTATGTGTTAGCTGGTGCTTGTAACTGGAGTTGTGTATGTGTTAGCTGGTGCTTGTAACTGGAGTTGTGTATGTGTTAGCTGGTGCTTGTAACTGGAGTTGTGTATGTGTTAGCTGGTGCTTGTAACTGGAGTTGTGTATGTGTTAGCTGGTGCTTGTAACTGGAGTTGTGTATGTGTTAGCTGGTGCTTGTAACTGGAGTTGTGTATGTGTTAGCTGGTGCTTGTAACTGGAGTTGTGTATGTGTTAGCTGGTGCTTGTAACTGGAGTTGTGTATGTGTTAGCTGGTGCTTGTAACTGGAGTTGTGTATGTGTTAGCTGGTGCTTGTAACTGGAGTTGTGTATGTGTTAGCTGGTGCTTGTAACTGGAGTTGTGTATGTGTTAGCTGGTGCTTGTAACTGGAGTTGTGTATGTGTTAGCTGGTGCTTGTAACTGGAGTTGTGTATGTGTTAGCCTAGCTGGTGCTTGTAACTGGAGTTGTGTATGTGTTAGCTGGTGCTTGTAACTGGAGTTGTGTATGTGTTAGCTGGTGCTTGTAACTGGAGTTGTGTATGTGTTAGCTGGTGCTTGTAACTGGAGTTGTGTATGTGTTAGCTGGTGCTTGTAACTGGAGTTGTGTATGTGTTAGCTGGTGCTTGTAACTGGAGTTGTGTATGTGTTAGCTGGTGCTTGTAACTGGAGTTGTGTATGTGTTAGCTGGTGCTTGTAACTGGAGTTGTGTATGTGTTAGCTGGTGCTTGTAACTGGAGTTGTGTATGTGTTAGCTGGTGCTTGTAACTGGAGTTGTGTATGTGTTAGCTGGTGCTTGTAACTGGAGTTGTGTATGTGTTAGCTGGTGCTTGTAACTGGAGTTGTGTATGTGTTAGCTGGTGCTTGTAACTGGAGTTGTGTATGTGTTAGCTGGTGCTTGTAACTGGAGTTGTGTATGTGTTAGCTGGTGCTTGTAACTGGAGTTGTGTATGTGTTAGCTGGTGCTTGTAACTGGAGTTGTGTATGTGTTAGCTGGTGCTTGTAACTGGAGTTGTGTATGTGTTAGCTGGTGCTTGTAACTGGAGTTGTGTATGTGTTAGCTGGTGCTTGTAACTGGAGTTGTGTATGTGTTAGCTGGTGCTTGTAACTGGAGTTGTGTATGTGTTAGCTGGTGCTTGTAACTGGAGTTGTGTATGTGTTAGCTGGTGCTTGTAACTGGAGTTGTGTATGTGTTAGCTGGTGCTTGTAACTGGAGTTGTGTATGTGTTAGCTGGTGCTTGTAACTGGAGTTGTGTATGTGTTAGCTGGTGCTTGTAACTGGAGTTGTGTATGTGTTAGCTGGTGCTTGTAACTGGAGTTGTGTATGTGTTAGCTGGTGCTTGTAACTGGAGTTGTGTATGTGTTAGCTGGTGCTTGTAACTGGAGTTGTGTATGTGTTAGCTGGTGCTTGTAACTGGAGTTGTGTATGTGTTAGCTGGTGCTTGTAACTGGAGTTGTGTATGTGTTAGCTGGTGCTTGTAATTGGAGTTGTGTATGTGTTAGCTGGTGCTTGTAACTGGAGTTGTGTATGTGTTAGCTGGTGCTTGTAACTGGAGTTGTGTATGTGTTAGCTGGTGCTTGTAACTGGAGTTGTGTATGTGTTAGCTGGTGCTTGTAACTGGAGTTGTGTATGTGTTAGCTGGTGCTTGTAACTGGAGTTGTGTATGTGTTAGCTGGTGCTTGTAACTGGAGGGGGGTAGGGGTGTGTGTGTGTGTAAATGCCCCAGGTGCTCATGGTGGTGTGGTAGGGAATACCTGAGGCTTGAACCCTGTACCCTGTATGCAGGTGTTAAAGACTTGAGTTCCCTACCCACCACCATTTGTAAAAAAATTGCAGATATTTGCCTCATTTTTGATCTGAGCTGTTCCTCATAATATCTGTGGTTTGTAAATGTTGCAATGCTTGATATTTGATGGTGTAGTAGTAGCATTGTTGCCTCACAGCTGCAGATTTTTAGGTTTGATTCTTGGCTGGGGTGCCTTCTATGTGGGGTCTGCATCTTCTCCCTGTGTTTGTGTGGGTTTGCTTTTGTGTCCTCCCATGTTACAAAGACATGTCTGCATTATTTCTTCCTGGGCCTCTGCTGAAAATTGTTTTTTTCTTCCAAGTCAGACTGTCCTGATTAACAAATGTTAAATAAAATTGACAGGCATTTGAATTTCAGACTTCAGGTTTCTGAATGTTTAATCCCTTGCAGATTTGATGATGCAGTGGTAGTATTGTTGCCTCACAGCTATAGGTTTTCTGGTTTGATTCTGGGTTGGGGTGGCTTCTGTGTGGAGTCTGCATCTCCTCCCTGTGTTTGTGTGGATTTGCTCTGGTGCCCTGCCATTTTACAAAGACGTGTCTGCAGTATTAATCCCTGCGTCTCTGCTGAAAATTGTTTTTGTTCTGTCCGCAGTAAAATTGACCAGCATTTGAATTTCAGACTTCAGGTTTCTGAATGTTTAATTCCTTGCAGATTTGATGGTGCAGTGGTAGTATTGTTGCCTCACAGCTGTAGGTTTTCTGGTTTGATTCTTGGTTGGGGTGGCTTCTGTGTGGAGTCTGCATCTTCTCCCTGTGTTTGTGTGGATTTGCTCTGGTGCCCTGCCATTTTACAAAGACGTGTCTGCAGTATTAATCCCTGTGTCTCTGCTGAAAATTGTTTTTGTTCTGTCCGCAGTAAAATTGACCGGCATTTGAATTTCAGACTTCAGGTTTCTGAATGTTTAATTCCTTGCAGATTTGATGGTGCAGTGGTAGTATTTTTGCCTCACAGCTATAGGTTTTCTGGTTTGATTCTTGGTTGGGGTGGCTTCTGTGTGGAGTCTGCATCTCCTCCCTGTGTTTGTGTGGATTTGCTCTGGTGCTCTGCCATTTTACAAAGACGTGTCTGCAGTATTAATTCCCGCCTCTGCTGAAAATTGTTTTGTTCTGTCCGCAGTAAAATTGACCGGCATTTGAATTTCAGACTTCAGGTTTCTGAATGTTTAATTCCTTGCAGATTTGATGGTGCAGTGGTAGTATTGTTGCCTCACGGCTATAGGTTTTCTGGTTTGATTCTTGGTTGGGGTGGCTTCTGTGTGGAGTCTGCATCTCCTTCCTGTGTTTGTGTGGATTTGCTCTGGTGCCCTGCCATTTTACAAAGACGTGTCTGCAGTATTAATCCCTGCATCTCTGCTGAAAATTGTTTTTGTTCTGTCCGCAGTAAAATTGACCGGCATTTGAATTTCAAACTTCATGTTCTTCAGAATACATAGTAGCACAACCTTTTTTTCTAGCAATTTTCTAAGTTTATAAGATGAATATTTTAAATTTGTCCCTATTTTTGGGACTGTATTCCCCATTATTGGCTTCCTCCAGGTTTTTGTGCTAAGGTTGACAGCTATGGCAAGAACTGAATTCACTGAATATGGACTGTAGAATTGTGCATATTTACTGATAAAGGTGCACTGTAGAATTGTGCATATTTACTGATAATGGTGGACTGTAGAATTGTGCATATTTACTAATAATGGTGGACTGTGGAATTGTGCATATTTACTAATAATGGTGGACTGTAGAATTGTGTATATTTACTAATAATGGTGGACTGTGGAAGTCTGAGTAGACTTTTTATGATAAATGTTCTCAACTGGGCAGTTTTGCCATTATGGGTGCATATGTTTTGTTTCATTGCTTACTGGAAAAATGTTCAAAACAAATTTAAAACACCCTCTAACAAGTGTACTGTATTGTACAAGGAATATAATTTTAGTACAATGAGGAAGGTGTATCAAAGAGCACATGTATGTTTCATATGCAAGGGGCCTATGATTCGAAAACAGCCCAAAATTAATCTTTATCTGCCACTGGCAAAATGTATTTTCTTTGAATGTGGGTTTCAATGCTGTTTCAATGAATGTGAGTTTCAAGGGCAGAGAAGATTTAATGCTAAGTTTTCATTGTGAGACTGCATTGCTTTGTTTAACAGATGACAATGTTTGTGCTGTAAAATACAAAATAAAACTTTCAAATGAAGTCCAATCATTGAAGTAAAGCAGTATGCACATTAGTGTTTATGGTAAATGGAGTGAAATAGCCAAGTAATGGTTAATTGGAATGGCTGCAGAGGCTCCAGTTCAACCATTATTTTGTCGGGGGGGGGGGGAAGGGCAGCAAACTCAGACAGGCCCAGCTGAACTATACCTCCCAACTGTCCAGATTTTCAAAGAATGAATAGATTTTTGCTTCTTATTTTTGGTTTGTTGTTCATAAAATTTGTAGTTTTAATTCCTAAATGATTTGCCAGAAGTCACTAAATAATAAGTTTCAGACTTCATAACCTTCATAAAAATGCATGTTAAAGTAAGAGCCGTTCTATCAACTGTCTCAATTTATACAAGAGCAATTTTTAGTACTGTTTATATGTGCCCCCAATATATTTGGCCTTGTTCAGATGTACTGCATTAACAGGTTGAGAGGTACATGCAAATAAATTGCTTTATAGAATTAGGCATAGCCAATCTCTCAACTGTCCCCAATTTTTGGCTCAAAATGTTGCTCTTCCCCCTAATAATCCCTCCGCAAAATAGCAATTTTGGAAGAAAACATGGAGGGTTTACAATTAAGAAATAACTGTAACAATCAAAGTAATAGATTACTTGAAATGCATGTAGATTCTTTTATTTTGTCAGCTGCTCAAGGTAGCAGTACTAATATTAAAGTGTCCCTTCTTTGACAGGTAGCAGCTGTATTGTGTGTCTATTTTATATTTTTGAATCACATTTTGGTCCATTTTTCATAAAATTGTGTTTTTTGGCAAATTAGTGACAAATCACTAAAGACTGAAGTTAGAAAATGACAGACATTTGAGTTTCAGGTTTTATACCCTTCAGAAAATTCATACTAATGCAAGACCTATTCTATTATCTTTCTAAGTTTATTAGAGCAATATTTAAAAATTGTCCTTATTGTTGTGCCTTTGTCCCACTTCTGTGTATGGCTTTGTCCAGATTTCTTGCTCTTGAGGTTGAGAGGTATGACAAATGTGTCAGGGCCATCACAGTCAGCCAGAGAGATTTCAAATTGTGACATGCTTGTTGCACCCCACTCTCCCCCATGTAGTGACTCTGGATGTGTCCAAGCAAGGCAAGGAGTAGTTGTATCTACCTTGGATGGGGAGGACACACTGCATAAGTACTACAGTGGCTTTTCATCTGTCCTTGATTTTGCAGAATGGTCTGGTTTCTGTCATATTTTTGTACTGTTGATTTATGCTTATTACTCAGATTTATGCTTATTACTCAAAGTGCCTGTTGATCTGTGTTTAAGTAGCAATGCTTTAATGACCATAAGGTAAGCTTGTCTGACATCGTAAGATGCAAGTAAGCTTTAATAAGCATACTGTTAAAGAATTGCCAACATTGAAAGCCTTTCTGTTGTTGCCATGCAGAGAATACTTGACTAGATAATGTATAAGCCTTGGGTATTAAAGGACAGGATTCCATTATTTTAAAAAGCTCATTACACTTGTTGGAGACTTCCAGTCATCTCTACAGACTTTACCCGTAAACTAAACAGAATCCCAATCATGTGTGGTCCATAACCTGTACAGTAATCCTTTAAGCAATGTATCTTGAGCTTGTTTCTTGTTTGCTTTTCATTTTTTACTGTTATCATGTTTTCCCCATGAAACAAGTTGTCAGGCAGCAGGTCTTTTGGATAAGAAACATTTTTACAAGTGGGGGCATCACATAGATTTCTACTTTCAGCATGTTGCTTGGTACTTTAATAAAGCTGAATATATTATAATTAGAACTGCAGTGCAAGGAGAAGTGGTTTGAGTTGAGTGCTTCTGGTTTTTCTTATACTTGATTTTGACTGGCATTCCAGTAATGTATTTAAAAGTAATTTATTTTTTCATGCCTCACAACCTTTTGTTTCCATCTAGATATTAAGTAAGCTGTCATGCAGCCAATGCATTGAAATATTTTTATTCTTCTACACTTATTTTTGTCTTGATTGGACTTTCATAATGATGGTTTGCCACCCAGGGCAGCGTATTTAATTAAAGTTAGTTTTTTGTGGTTTTGTGCATAGCTCCTCCCCTTTATGGTTGACCACACCCCTTCCCTTTGACCTCACCCATTCAGCGTCTCCTGCAGCCCCCCTGTGATTTGAAGTCACCAGCCGCCACTGATGGTACAGAAGGTTGTCATCCCATGATAGGTTTGTATACTAATAGTACAATATATGTATCATGGTACAGAAGGTTCTCATGCCAATATAGGTTTGTATACTAACAGTACAATATATGTATCATGGTACAGAAGGTTCTCTTGCCATGATAGGTTTGTATACAAATAGTACAGTATAATTATCATTGTACAGAAGGTTCTCATCCCATGATAGGTTTGCATACTAATACCACAATATATGTATCATGGTACAGAAGGTTCTCATGCCATGATAGGTTTGTATACAAATAGTACAATATACGTATCATGGTACAGAAGGTTCTTATGAAATAATAGGTTTGTATACTAATAGCACAATATATGTATCATGGGAATAAGGGTTCTCATACCATGACAGGTTTGTATACTAATAGTTCAATACATGTATCATGATACAGAAGGTTCTCGTACCATGATAGGTTTGAATACAAATAGTATAATATATGCTTCATGGTACAGAAGGTCTTCATGCCATGATAGGTGTGTATACTAATAGTACAATATATGTGTCATGGTACAGAAGGTTCTCATGACCTGATAGGTTTTTATATTAATAGTACAATAAATGTATCATGGTACAGAACGTTCTCATCCCATGAGAGATTTGTGCACTAATACCACAATATATAACCAAAAGCAACTGATCACACCTCGATATGTAGACTTGAGAAGCCTGACAGTATTCCAAAATAACTCATGCAAGCAGTGACTTGTAAAATCCACTGGTTTAATATAATGTCATTAAAAAACAAAACACAAAACTGAATGTAAATCATAAAACTAGTTGAGCTGTTTCACCCGTGCATAATACAGGCTTCATCAGAACTAAAAGCCATTTTGGATTACAGACCATATATACAGAATCTTTGGTGCCAAAAATTTAAAAAATATTTAAAGCTATACATACTCATTTACCACTTTATAATCAATTCACACAAATCTTAGTTACATTAATAAATAACTTAAAAAACGACTGCATAAAAATTGAATATGTTAAGAAATTAAAAATATAATAAAAAATACTATAAATAATCTAATTGCTATTGTTGTAGAGAAACATATATCATTTCATTGGGCATTTTCCTACAGAAAGGATACAAAAAATATATACATTAAGGACATAATAATTAATAGTTCAATCTATGCAATAGTGGCTTCATAGTTATACTGTCATTCAAACCTGGGGCGGATGCAGCATCAGTATATATTTGCCACCACATTTCCCTGAACGATAGGTGGCCCTTCTGATCACCGCCCCCAGGGTCAGTTTTAACTATGTCAATTATAGCAAACGTAAATCGATGGTCAGACCCATATTGTTTAATATGCCTATAAAGAGCATTTTTCTCATCGCTCTTTTTGATGGAATAAAAATGACCATAAATCCGTTTGTTCTACTGTCACTCTGTCTTCCCAATATAGAACGCTGAACAGACTATACATAAGGCAATATATAGAACAAATTTGATTTTACAATTTCCTGATCTAAACTTAATAAAAGATCGAGTCACATTGTCCAACCTCGTACCTTCACTGGTGTTAATTGCAAAACACCAGTTACAACTACCACATTTTTGTGTGTTCTTGTGTGTAATGCATTTTTGTGTGGGAGAAATTTCTAACAATCTCTTAATATTAGGGCCCACTTTGTTAACTAACAGTACAATATATGTATCATGGTACAGACGGTTCTCATGCCATGATCGGTTTGTAGACTAATAGTACAATTTATGTATCGTGGTACAGAAGGTTCTCCTTCCATGATAGGTTTGTATACTTATAGTACAATATATGTATCATGGTACAGAAGGTTCTCCTACCATGATAAGTTTGTATACAAATAGTACAATATACGTATCATGGGACAGAAGGTTCTTATGAAATGATAGGTTTGTATACTAATACCACAATATACATATCTTGGTATAGAAGGTGATCATGCCATGATAGGTTTGTATACTAATAGTACAATATATGTATCATGGTACCCAAGGTTCTCGTACAATGATAGGTTTGTATACTAATAGTACAATATCTGTATCATGGTACAGAAGGCTCTCATCCCCAGAGAGGTTTGTATACTAGTAGTACAAAACATGTATCATGGTACAAAAGGTTCTCATGCCACGATAGGTTTGTATACTAATAGTACAATATATGTATCATGGTGCAGAAGATTCTCATAACATGATAGGTTTGTATACTAATAGTACAATATATGTATCATGGTACAGAAGGCTCTCATGCCATGATAGGTTTGTATACTAATAGTACAATATATGTATCATGGTGCAGAAGATTCTCATAACATGATAGGTTTGTATACTAATAGTACAATATATGTATCATGGTACAGAAGGTTCTCATGCCATGATAGGTTTGTATACTAATAGTACAATATATGTATCATGATACAGAAGGTTCTCGTACCATGATAGGTTTGTATACTAATAGTACAATATCTGTATCATGGTACAGAAGGTTCTCATGCGATGATAGGTTTGTATACTAATACCACAATATATGTATCATGATACAGAAGGTTCTCATGCAATGATAGGTTTGTATACTAGCAGTACAATATATGTATCATGATACAGAAGGTTCTCATGTCATGATAGGTTTGTATACTTATAGTACAATATATGTATCATGGTACAGAAGGTTCTCATGCCATGACAGGTTTGTATACTAATAGTACAATATATGTATCATGGTACAGAAGGTTCTCATACCATGATAGGTTTGTATACTAATAGTACAATATATGTATCACGGTACAGAAGGTTCTCATGCCATGATTGGTTTGTAGAATAATATTACAATTTATGTATCGTGGTACAGAAGGTTCTCCTTCCATGATAGGTTTGTATACTTATAGTACAATATATGTATCATGGTAACCAAGGTTCTCGTACCATGATAGGATTGTATACTAATAGTACAATATATGTATCATGGTACAGAAGGTGATCATGCCGTGACAGGTTTGTATACTAATAGCACAATATATGTATCTTGGTACACAAGGTTCTCATGCCATGACAGGTTTGTATACAAATGGTACAATATATGTATCACGGTACAGAAGGTGATCATGCCATGACAGGTTTGTATACTAATAGCACAATATACTTATGATACAGAAGGTTCTCATACCATGATAGGTTTGGATACTAATAGTACAATATAGGTATCATGGTACAGAAGGTTCTCATGCCATGATAGGTTTGTATACTAACACTGCAATATATGTATCTTGGTTAAGAAGGTTCTCATACCATGATGGGTTTGTATAGTAATAGTACAATATATGTTTCATGGTACAGAAGGTTCTCATGCCATGATAAGGTTGTACATTAATAGTACCATAAAAGTATCGAGGTACAGAAGGTTCTCATCCCATGAGAGGTTTGTATACTAATAGTACAATATATGTATCACGATACAGAGGGTTCTTATGCAATGATAGGTTTGTATAATAATAGTACAATATATGTATCATGGTACAGAAGGTTCTCATAACATGATAGGTTTGTATACTAATAGTACAATATATGTATCATGGTACAGAAGGCTTCTCATACCATGATAAGTTTGTATACCAGAATTACAATATATGTATCATGGTACAGAAGGTTCTCATGCCATGGTAGGTTTGTATACTTATAGTAAAATATATGTATCATGGTACAGAAGGTGATCATGCCTTGACAGGTTTGTATACTAATAGTGCAATATATGTATCATGGTAACCAAGGTTCTCGTACCATGATAGGTTTGTATACTAACAGTACAATATATGTATCATGGTATCCAAGGTTGTCGTACCATGATAGGTTTGTATTCTAACAGTACAATTTATGTATCATGGCAGAGAAGGTTCTCCTTCCATGATAGGTTTGTATACTTATAGTACAATATATGTATCGTGGTACAGAAGGTTCTCCTACCATGATAAGTTTGTATGCAAATAGTACAATATACCTATCATGGGACAGAAGGTTCTTATGAAATAATAGGTTTGTATACTATTACCACAATATACGTATCTTGGTATAGAAGGTGATCATGCCATGATAGGTTTGTATACTAAAAGCACAATATATGTATCATGGTGCAGAAGGTGATCATGGCATGATAGGTTTGTATACTAACAATACAGTATATGTATGATGGTACAGAAGGCTCTCATCCCCAGAGAGGTTTGTATACTAGTAGTACAAAACATGTATCATGGTACAAAAGGTTCTCATGCCACGATAGGTTTGTATACTAATAGTACAATATATGTATCATGGTGCAGAATATTCTCATAACATGATAGGTTTGTATACTAATAGTACAATATATGTATCATGGTACAGAAGGCTCTCATGCCATGATAGGTTTGTATACTAATAGTACAATATATGTATCATGGTGCAGAAGATTCTCATAACATGATAGGTTTGTATACTAATAGTACAATATATGTATCATGGTACAGAAGGTTCTCATGCCACGATAGGTTTGTATACTAATAGTACAATATATGTATCATGATACAGAAGGTTCTCGTACCATGATAGGTTTCTATACTAATAGTACAATATATGTATCATGGTACAGAAGGTGATCATGCCTTGACAGGTTTGTATACTAATAGTACAATATATGTATCATGGTACAGAAGGTTCTCATAACATGATAGGTTTGTATACTAATAGTACAATATCTGTATCATGGTACAGAAGGTTCTCATGCGATGATAGGTTTGTATACTAACAGTACAATATATGTATCATGGTACAGAAGGTTCTCATGTCATGATAGGTTTGTATACTTATAGTACAATATATGTATCATGGTACAGAAGGTTCTCATGCCATGACAGGTTTGTATACTAATAGTACAATATATGTATCATGGTACAGAAGGTTCTCATACCATGATAGGTTTGTATACTAATAGTACAATATATGTATCATGGTACAGAAGGTTCTCATGCCATGATTGGTTTGTAGAATAATATTACAATTTATGTATCGTGGTACAGAAGGTTCTCCTTCCATGATAGGTTTGTATACTTATAGTACAATATATGTATCATGGTAACCAAGGTTCTCGTACCATGATAGGTTTGTATACTAATAGTACAATATATGTGTCATGGTACAGAAGGTTCTCATGACATGACAGGTTTTTATACTAATAGTATAATAAATGTATCATGGTACAGATGGTTCTCATGCCAAGATAGGTTTGTATACTAATAGTACAATATATGTACCATGGTACAGAAGGTTCTCATGTCATGATAGGTTTTTATACTAATAGTACAATAAATGTATCATGGTACAGATGGTTCTCATGCCATGATAGGTTTGTATCCTAATAGTACAATATATGTATCATGGTACAGAAGGTTCTCATCCCATGATAGGTTTGTATACTAATAGTACAATATATGTATCAGGGTACAGAAGGATCTCGTGCCATGATAGGTTTATATACTAATAGTACAATATATGTACCATGGTACAGAAGGTTCTCATGACATGATAGGTTTTTATACTAATAGTACAATAAATGTATCATGGTACAGATGGTTCTCATGCCAAGATAGGTTTGTATACTAATAGTACAATATATGTAACATGACACAGAAGATTCTCATTCCATGACAGGTTTGTACACTAACAGTACAATATATATATCATGGTACAGAAGGTGATCATGCCATGACAGGTTTGTATACTAATAGTACAATATATGTATCATGATAGAGAAGGTTCTCATGCCATGATAGGTTTGTATACTAATAGTACAATATCTGTATCATGGTACAGAAGGCTCTCATGCGATGATAGATTTGTATACTAATACCACAATATATGTATCATGGTACAGAAGGTTCTCCTACCATGATAAGTTTGTATACAAATAGTACAATATACGTATCATGGGACAGAAGGTTCTTATGAAATGATAGGTTTGTATACTAATACCACAACATACGTATCTTGGTATAGAAGGTGATCATGCCATGATAGGTTTGTATACTAAAAGCACAATATATGTATTATGGTACCCAAGGTTCTCTTACCATGATAGGTTTGTATACTAATAGTACAAAATCTGTATCATGGTACAGAAGGCTCTCATCCCCAGAGAGGTTTGTATACTAGTAGTACAAAACATGTATCATGGTACAAAAGGTTTTCATGCCATAATATGTTTGTATACTAATAGTACAATATATGTATCATGATAGAGAAGGTTCTCATAACATGATAGGTTTGTATACTAATAGTACAATATATGTATCATGGTACAGAAGGCTCTCATGCGATGATAGGTTTGTATACTAATACCACAATATATGTATCATGGTACAGAAGGTTCTCATGCCATGATAGGTTTGTATACTAATAGTACAATATATGTATCATATTACAGAAGGTTCTCATGCCATGATAGGTTTGTATACTAATAGTACAATATATGTATCATGATACAGAAGGTTCTCATACCATGATAGGTTTGTATACTAATAGTACAATATATGTATCATGGTGCAGAAGATTCTCATAACATGATAGGTTTGTATACTAATAGCACAATATATGTATCATGGTACAGAAGGTTCTCATACCATGATAGGTTTGTATACTAATAGTACAATATATGTATCATGATACAGAAGGTTCTCGTACCATGATAGGTTTCTATACTAATAGTACAATATATGTATCATGGTACAGAAGGTTCTCATGCCATGATAGGTTTGTATACTAATAGTACAATATATGTATCATGATACAGAAGGTTCTCGTACCATGATAGGTTTCTATACTAATAGTACAATATATGTATCATGGTGCAGAAGATTCTCATAACATGATAGGTTTGTATACTAATAGTACAATATATGTATCATGGTACAGAAGGTTCTCATACCATGATAGGTTTGTATACTAATAGTACAATATATGTATCATGGTACAGAAGGTGATCATGCCATGACAGGTTTGTATACTAATAGTACAATATATGTATCATGGTAACCAAGGTTCTCGTACCATGATAGGTTTGTATACTAATAGTACAATATATGTATCATGGTACAGAAGGTTCTCATGCCATGATAGATTTGTATACTAATACCACAATATATGTATCATGGTACAGAATGTTCTCATGCCATGGTAGGTTTGTATACTAATAGTACAAAATATGCATAATGGAACCCAAGGTTCTTGTACCATGATAGGTTTGTATACTAATAGTACAATATATGTATCATGGTACAGAAGGTTCTCATGCCATGATGGGTTTTTATACTAATAGTACAATATACGTATCATGACACAAAATGGTTTTCTTGCCGTGATAGGTTTGTGTTTTAATAGTACAATACATATATATTGGTACAGAAGGTTTTCATGTCATGATAGATTTGTATACAAATAGTACAATATATGTATCATGGTACAGAAGGTTCTCATGGCATGATAGGTTTGTATACTAACAGTGCAATATATGTACCTTGGTAAAGAAGGTTCTTGTACCATGATGGGTTTGTATACTAATAGTACAATATATGTTTCATGGTACAGAAGGTTCTCATGCCAAGATAAGTTTGTATACTAATAGTACAATATATGTATCATGGTACAGAAGGTTCTCATCCCATGATAGGTTTGTATACTAATAGTACAATATATGTATCATGATACAGAAGGTTCTTATGCCATGATAGGTTTGTATAATAATAGTACAATATATGTATCATGATACAGAAGGTCCCCATCACAAGAGAGGTTTGTATACTAATAGTACAATATATGTATCATGGTACAGAAGGTTCTCATACCATGATAGGTTTGTATACTTATAGTACAATGTATGTATCATGATACAGAAGGTTCTCGTACCATGATAGGTTTGTACACTAATACCACAATATATGTATCATGGTACAAAAGGTTCTCATGCCATGATAGGTTTGTATACTAATAGTACAATATATGTATCATGGTACAGAAAGTTCTCATACCATGATAGGTTTGTATACTAATAGTACAATATATGTATCATGGTAGAGAAGGTTCTCATGCCATGATAGGTTTGTATACTAATAGTACAATATATGTATCATGGTACAGAAGGTTCTTATCCCATGATAGGTTTGTATACTAATAGTACAATATATGCATCATGGAACCCAAGGTTCTCCTACCATGATAAGTTTGTATACAAATAGTACAATATACGTATCATGGGACAGAAGGTTCTTGTGCCATGATAGGTTTGTATACTAATAGTACTATATATGTATCATGGAACCCAAGGTTCTCCTACCATGATAGGTTTGTCTACAAAATAGTACAATATATCTATCATGGTACAGAAGGTTCTTGTGCTATGAGAGGTTTCTATACTAATAGTACTATATATGTATCATGGTACAGAAGGTTCTCATGCCATGATAGGTTTGTATACTAATAGTACAATATATGTATCATGGTACAGAAGGTTCTCATACCATGATAGGTTTGTATACTAATAGTACAATATATGTATCATGGTACAGAAGGTTCTCATGCCATGGTAGGTTTGTATACTAATAGTACAATATATGTATCATGGTACAGAAGGTTCTTGTGCCATGATAGGTTTGTATACTAATAGTACTATATATGTATCATGGAACCCAAGGTTCTCCTACCATGATAGGTTTGTCTACAAAATAGTACAATATATCTATCATGGTACAGAAGGTTCTTGTGCTATGAGAGGTTTGTATACTAATAGTACTATATATGTATCATGGTACAGAAGGTTCTCATGCCATGATAGGTTTGTATACTAATAGTACAATATACGTATCATGGTACAGAAGGCTTCTCATACCATGATAAGTTTGTATACCAGAATTACAATATATGTATCATGGTACAGAAGGTTCTCATGCCATGGTAGGTTTGTATACCAGAATTACAATATATGTATCATGGTACAGAAGGTTCTTGTGCCATGATAGGTTTGTATACTAATAGTACTATATATGTATCATGGTACCCAAGGTTCTCGTACCATGATAGGTTTGTATACTAATAGTACAATACATGTATAATGGTACAAATGGTTCTCATTCCATGATATGTTTGTATACTAATAGTACAATATCTGTATCATGGTACAGAAGGCTCTCATCCCCAGAGAGGTTTGTATACTAATAGTACAAAACATGTATCATGATACAAAAAGTTCTCATGCCATAATATGTTTGTATACTAATAGTACAATATATATATCATGGTACAGAAGGCTCTCATGCGATGATAGGTTTGTATACTAATACCACAATATAAGTATCATGGTACAGAAGGTTCTCATGCAATGATAGGTTTGTATACTAATAGTACAATATATATATCATGGTACAGAAGGTTCTCTTGCAATCATGGGTTTCTATACTAACAGTACAGTATACGTATCATGACACAGAAGGTTTTCTTGCCATGATTGGTTTGTATCCTAATAGTACAATATATGTATCACAATACAGAAGGTTCTCATAACATGATAGGTTTGTATACTAATAGTACAATATATGTATCATGGTACAGAAGGTTCTCATCCCATGATAGGTTTGTATACTAATAGTACAATATATGTATCATGGTACAGAAGGTTCTCATGCCAAGACAGGTTTGTATACTAACAGTACAATATAAGTATCATGGTACAGAAGGTTCTCGTGCCATGATAGGTTTGTATACAAATAGTACAGCATAATTATCATTGTACAGAAGGTTCTCATCCCATGATAGGTTTGTATACTAATACCACAAT
Organism: Protopterus annectens; assembly: GCF_019279795.1. Classification (NCBI taxonomy): domain Eukaryota; kingdom Metazoa; phylum Chordata; order Ceratodontiformes; family Protopteridae; genus Protopterus; species Protopterus annectens. The sequence goes on along the minus strand of NC_056732.1, from coordinate 1,885,645,567 downwards.
ATATGTATCCTGGTACAAAAGGATCTCATGCCATGATAGGTTTGTATACTAATAGTACAATATATGTATCATGGTACAGAAGGTTCTCATGCCATGATAGGTTTGTATACTAATAGTACAATATATGTATCATGGTACAGAAGGTTCTCATACCATGATAGGTTTGTATACTAATAGTACAATATATGTATTGTGGTACAGAAGGTTCTCATACCATGATAGGTTTGTATACTAATAGTACAATATATGTATCATGGTACAGAAGGTTCTCATTCCATGATAGGTTTGTATACTAATAGTACAATATATGTATCATGGTACAGAAGGTTCTCATACCATGATAGGTTTGTATACTAATAGTACAATATATGTATCATGGTACAGAAGGTTCTCATGCCATGATAGGTTTGTATACTAATAGTACAATATATGTATCATGTACAGAAGGTTCTCCTTCCATGATAGGTTTGTATACTAATAGTACAATATATGTATCATGGTACAGAAGGTTCTCATGCCATGATAGGTTTGTATACTAATAGTACAATATATGTATCATGGTACAGAAGGTTCTCATACCATGATAGGTTTGTATACTAATAGTACAATATATGTATCATGGTACAGAAGGTTCTCATACCATGATAGGTTTGTATACTAATAGTACAATATATGTATCATGGTACAGAAGGTTCTCATACCATGATAGGTTTGTATACTAATAGTACAATATATGTATCATGGTACAGAAGGTTCTCATACCATGATAGGTTTGTATACTAATAGTACAATATATGTATCATGGTACAGAAGGTTCTCATACCATGATAGGTTTGTATACTAATAGTACAATATATGTATCATGGTACAGAAGGTTCTCATTCCATGATAGGTTTGTATACTAATAGTACAATATATGTATCATGGTACAGAAGGTTCTCATACCATGATAGGTTTGTATACTAATAGTACAATATATGTATCATGGTACAGAAGGTTCTCATGCCATGATAGGTTTGTATACTAATAGTACAATATATGTATCATGGTACAGAAGGTTCTCATGCCATGATAGGTTTGTATACTAATAGTACAATATATGTATCATGGTACAGAAGGTTCTCATGCCATGATAGGTTTGTATACTAATAGTACAATATATGTATCATGGTACAGAAGGTTCTCATGTCATGATAGGTTTGTATACTAACAGTAAAATATATGTATCATGGTACAGAAGGTTCTCATGCCATGATAGGTTTGTATACTAATAGTACAATATATGTATCATGGTACAGAAGGTTCTCATGCCATGATAGGTTTGTATACTAATAGTACAATATATGTATCATTGTACAGAAGGTTCTCATCCCATGATAGGTTTGTATACTAATAGTACAATATATGTATCATGGTACAGAAGGTTTTCATGCCATGAAAGGTTTGTATGCTAATAGTACAATATATGTATCTATGTAACCGCAGGTATCACTTCTGTGTCACTGTTAGACAGAGGCACAGTATACTAATAGCAAAATAAATTGATAGCCTAGTATGAACCTATGAACCTATGAACCTATGGTACAGAAAGTTGTCATCCCATGATAGGTTTGTATACTAATAGTACAATATATGTATCATGGTACAGAGGGTTCTCATTCCAGGATAGGTTTGCATACTAATAGTACAACATGTATATCATGGTACAGAAGGTTCTCATCCCATGATAGGTTTGTATACTAATAGTACAATATATGTATCATGATACAGAAGGTTCTTATGCCATGATAGGTTTGTATACTAATAGTACAATATATGTATCATGGTACAGAAGGTTCTCATACCATGATAGGTTTGTATACTAATAGTACAATATATGTATCATGGTACAGAAGGTTCTCATGCCATGATAGGTTTGTATACTAATAGTACAATATATGTATCATGATACAGACGGTTGTCATACCATGATATGTTTGTATACCAGTATTACAATATATGTATCATGGTACAGAAGGTTCTCATGCCATGATAGGTTTGTATACTAATAGTACAATATATGTATCATGGTACAGAAGGTTCTCATGTCATGATAGGTTTGTATACTAATAGTACAATATATGTATCATGATACAGAAGGTTCTCATCCCATGATAGGTTTGTATACTAATAGTACAATATATGTATCATGATACAGAAGGTTCTCATGCCATGATAGGTTTGTATACTAATAGTACAATATATGTATCATGGTACAGAAGGTTCTCATACCATGATAGGTTTGTATACTAATAGTACAATATATGTATCATGGTACAGAAGGTTCTCATGCCATGATAGGTTTGTATACTAATAGTACAATATATGTATCATGGTACAGAAGGTTCTCATGCCATGATAGGTTTGTATACTAATAGTACAATATATGTATCATGGTACAGAAGGTTCTCATGCCATGATAGGTTTGTATACTAATAGTACAATATATGTATCATGGTACAGAAGGTTCTCATGCCATGATAGGTTTGTATACTAACAGTACAATATATGTATCATGGTACAGAAGGTTCTCATGCCATGACAGGTTTGTATACTAATAGTACAATATATGTATCATGGTACAGAAGGTTCTCATGCCATGATAGATTTGTATACTAATATTACAATATATGTATCATGGTACAGAAGGTTCTCATGCCATGATAGGTTTGTATACTAATAGTACAATATATGTATCATGGTACAGAAGGTTCTCATGCCATGACAGGTTTGTATACTAATAGTACAATATATGTATCATGGTACAGAAGGTTCTCATGCCATGATAGGTTTGTATACTAACAGTACAATATATGTATCATGGTACAGAAGGTGATCATGCCATGATAGGTTTGTATACTAATAGTACAATATATGTATCATGGTACAGAAGGTTCTCATGCCATGATAGGTTTGTATACTAATAGTACAATATATGTATCATGGTACAGAAGGTTCTCATACCATGATAGGTTTGTATACTAATAGTACAATATATGTATCATGATACAGAAGGTTCTCATGCCATGATAGGTTTGTATACTAATAGTACAATATATGTATCATGGTACAGAAGGTTCTCATGCCATGATAGGTTTGTATACTAATAGTACAATATATGTATCATGGTACAGAAGGTTCTCATACCATGATAGGTTTGTATACTAATAGTACAATATATGTATCATGGTACAGAAGGTTCTCATGCCATGATAGGTTTGTATACTAATAGTACAATATATGTATCATGGTACAGAAGGTTCTCATAACATGATAGGTTTGTATACTAATAGTACAATATATATATCATGGTACAGAAGGTTCTCATGCCATGATAGGTTTGTATACTAATAGTACAATATATGTATCATGGTACAGAAGGTTCTCATACCATGATAGGTTTGTATACTAATAGTACAATATATGTATCATGATACAGAAGGTTCTCATAACATGATAGGTTTGTATACTAATAGTACAATATATGTATCATGATACAGAAGGTTCTCATGCCATGATAGGTTTGTATACTAATAGTACAATATATGTATCATGATACAGAAGGTTCTCATACCATGATAGGTTTGTATACTAATAGTACAATATATGTATCATGGTACAGAAGGTTCTCATCCCATGATAGGTTTGTATACTAATAGTACAATATATGTATCATGGTACAGAAGGTTCTCATGCCATGATAGGTTTGTATACTAATAGTACAATATATGTATCATGGTACAGAAGGTTCTCATACCATGATAAGTTTGTATACTAATAGTACAATATATGTATCATGGTACAGAAGGTTCTCATGCCATGATAGGTTTGTATACTAATAGTACAATATATGTATCATGGTACAGAAGGTTCTTGTGCCATGATACGTTTGTATACTAATAGTACAATATATGTATCATGGTACAGAAGGTTCTCATACCATGATAGGTTTGTATACAAATAGTACAATATATGTATCATGGTACAGAAGGTTCTCATGCCATGAGAGGTTTGTATACTAATAGTACAATATATGTATCATGGTACAGAAGGTTCTCATGCCATGATAGGTTTGTATACTAATAGTACAATATATGTATCATGGTACAGAAGGTTCTCATCCCATGAGAAGTTTGTATACTAATATTACAATATATGTGTCATGGTACAGAAGGTTCTCATGCCATGATAGGTTTGTATACTAATAGTACAATATATGTATCATGGTACAGAAGGTTCTTGTGCCATGATAGGTTTGTATACTAATAGTACAATATATGTATCATGGAACAGAAGGTTCTCATGCCATGATAGGTTTGTATACTAATAGTACAATATATGTATCATGGTACAGAAGGTTCTCATGCCATGATAGGTTTGTATACTAATAGTACAATATATGTATCATGGTACAGAAGGTTCTCATGCCATGATAGGTTTGTATACTAATAGTACAATATATGTATCATGATACAGAAGGTTCTCATACCATGATATGTTTGTATACCAGTATTACAATATAAGTATCATGGTACAGAAGGTCCTCATGCCATGATAGGTTTGTATACCTACAGTACAATATATGTATCATGGTACAGAAGGTTCTTGTGCCATGATAGGTTTGTATACTAATAGTACAATATATGTATCATGGTACAGAAGGTTCTCATGCCATGATAGGTTTGTATACTAATAGTACAATACATGTATAATGGTACAAATGGTTCTCATTCCATGATATGTTTGTATACTAATAGTACAATATCTGTATCATGGTACAGAAGGCTGTCATCCCCAGAGAGGTTTGTATACTAATAGTACAAAACATGTATCATGATACAAAAAGTTCTCATGCCATAATATGTTTGTATACTAATAGTACAATATATATATCATGGAACAGAAGGCTCTCATGCGATGATAGGTTTGTATACTAATACCACAATATATGTATCATGGTACAGAAGGTTCTCATGCAATGGTAGGTTTGTATACTAATATTACAATATCTGTATCATGGTACAGAAGGTTCTTGTGCTATGATAGGTTTGTATACTAAAAGTACAATATATATATTATGGTACAGAAGGTTCTCATGCCATGATGGGTTTTTATACTAATAGTACAGTATACGTATCATGACACAGAAGGTTTTCTTGCCATGATAGGTTTGTGTACTAATAGTACAATATATGTATCATGGTAGATAAGGTTCCTGTGGCATGATAGGTTTGTATACTAACAGTACAATATATGTATCAGGGTACAGAAGGTTCTCATCCCATGATAGGTTTGTATCCTAATAGTACAATATTTGTGTTGTGGTACAGAAGGTTCTCATGCAATGATAGGTTTGTATACTAATAGGACAATATATGTATCATGTACAGAAGGTTCTTATTCCATGATAGGTTTGTATCCTAATAGTACAATACATGTATCATGGTACAGAAGGTCCTCATTTGTTTTTTTTTTTTTTGTTTTTTATAAGCCTAGCCTAAAGTTTTGTGGCTTACGCCACCCCTTATATGAAAAAAATACTGTGCCCATTAGATTGTTGTGCCTCTGTCCAGCAGTGACACAGAGATGATTCCCGGGGTAAACCTACGATCACTCATCCACAGGTCAAGATTTCTCTTGAACAGAGCCAGCGAGGTGCTCTGCCTCACATGGACCGGGATTTTATTTCACAGCATAGGGAGTCTCTGAGTGATAAATCTATCCCTCCAGCACATCCTATTTATATCCGTGCTAAGGTTTAAGTCGCTTGCTCTAGTGGTTTTGGTGGATTTGGATTTTTTGAGGTGGAGCATGTCCATTAATTCCGGGTTGGACATGGCCTTGTATGTCAGGCACATGTCACCTCTGAGCAGACGGTATGCGACTGAATAGAGCTAGAGTTTCTTCAATCTGGCAGCATATGACAGATTTTGGAGTCCTTATCCTTTTGGTGAGGAACTTTTGGGGTCTCTCCAATTGCTGCAGATGTCAGGTGAGATACATCCCAAATGGGGCATTGTACTCGATCATTGGTCTGATAAGTGAAGAGTACAGGGGAACAATGACCTCACTAGATCTGGATGTGAATCCCTTCATGATCAGGTGGGCAATGTAGAAGGTCTTTCTAACCACTTTAGCAACGTGAGTGTCAAAAGAAAGGCCACTGTCAACCTGGGTCCCCAGGTCCCTGATAACCTCTTCTGTGCTTAGTGGATTGCCACCTATACGGTAGCTTGGGGTTACCTTGTTTTTCCCTAAGGGTATGACTATACATTTTTTGGCGTTTAACTTCAGGCCATGGCTCTGGCACCAGCTATCTGTTTCCGTGAGTCCCTGCTGAAGGATATCCATATCCGATGCACTTTCCACTATAGCACCCAGTTTGCAGTCGTCTGCAAACTTTGTCAGCCAAAGTCCTCCCATGTTGGCCTGTACTTCTGAGAAGTAGATGCCGAACAATAGGGGGCCAAGGACCGAGCCCTGTAGGACACCACTTGTGACCGGCTTGGAGTCTGACATAGCGCCAGCAACTCTAACCCTGTGGGTTCTGTCCTTAAGCCAGTTTGCAACCCATCTTGTGACATATGGATTTACATTTAAGCTGGTAAGTTTTTCTACAATACCCAAGTGGGGTATTGTGTCAAAAGCCTTTGCAAGGTCAAGGTAGGCTGTATGGACTGCCTTTCCCTCATCAATGGCCTTGGTGACTGTTTCGAAGAAGTCGACCAAGTTCAAAAGGCATGATCTGCCCTTGACGAAGCCAAACTGGGTTGGTTCCAATGTCTGCAAGTCCCCTATATCTTTGTTTATGAGCTCCATTATGATCCTCTCCATAGCTTTGCAGACTAGACTTGTTAAGCTTATGGGGCGGTAATTACCAGGGTCCGTAGAGGCACCGCCTTTGTGGAGTGGGACCACAGTTGCCATACGCCACTCCTTGGGCACGTATCCTGTGGTAAGGCTGAGATTAAACAGCTGCCTTATGTGCAGGTTTAATTCCTCATTTAGCTCGTGTAGCATAAAGCTGGGGACACCATCCAGTCCCATTGATGCTGTGTTTTTAGCTTTAGAGAGAGCAGCTTTCACCTGCGCATTTGAGATGTCTGGGAGACTACACTCCGCTGGGATAGTTATCTCTCCTTTAGGGGGGGGGGGTGAAGTTTGCACTGAACCTGTCTGCCAGTATGTTGGCAATGTCTGTGGGTTCAGTGATTTTTGTATCATTTTGGACTAATTCTGAGCATATCTGGGAGTTTCCACCCAGGTTCCTAACATAGCCGAAAAAGGCCTTATGATTGTCCTTTGAATCCATGGCAATTTTTCTCTCAAAATTGGCCTTAGTTGATTTTATGAGTGCTCGTATTTTTTTACTAATAATGATCAGGGTGACTTCCTTTTATGGATTTTGTTCTATCATGTAATAGCTTTCTCCTCTTATTGTAAAGTTTGTTAATGGCTGGGGTCCACCAGACTGGACGTTTGGCCTTTGTGGAAACAGTCTTGGTTTTATTTGGGATTGCCTGATCCATGCAGTCCTGGAGGTGTTCGTAGAAGGCATTTGTAAGGGCTTCTGCAGCTTGGGTTGTGGTTTCCACTGGCTCAGGGGCCTTGAAGGATACCAAACCAGTCTTGAGTAGTGTGAAGTTTGCTTTAGAGAAGTTCTTCACTGTGGTCTTTTGTTTGGGGTGGGCGGATGTGGATATCCAGTGAGATTAGTTTATGATCAGATCTCACCAATGAGGGACATACTTCCGGTGTGGAGCATTTTGTCCCCATGTTTGTAATAATGAGATCTAGTATATTTTCTCCTCTCATGGGAACAGTGACTAGCTGTTCTATGGCATTTGAATTTATGAACTCCAGGAACCATTGGGCTAGAAAGTTAGGGCTTGAGTAATGTTCCCAGTCTATATTCGGGTAGTTGAAGTCACCCAATAAGATGGTGTTTGGAGATACATTTATACCCTCCAGTGTCTTCAGGAAGGCTGTGTGGGGTTCCTTAGTTTGAGAGGGTGGCCTGTATCATGCTACAATTTGTAGAGCAGTTTTGCCTATGGTTAGTTGCACCTGGATGGTTTCCGAAGCTTCGTGCGTTGCCACCAACCTGGAGGTGTGGGTATCCTTTATGAATATGGATACACCCCTTCCTTTTGTGGTGTGGTCCGGGTTTTGGGGCCGGAACACATGATATGAGGTAAAACCTAATAGTGCCGGGGTGCTCTCAGGAGCCTTGAACCAGGTTTCAGTTACAGCACAGACATCGATGTTCTCCATACTGAGAAGTGCCTCGAGTGCGTGCATTTTGAGATTTAGACTTCTGGCATTGAGCAGCATTACCCTCAGTTTCTTCCCATTTTTGTTTTCTAGGGTGGTAGGTTTAGAATTTGAGCCTTGCCTAAAAAAGGCACTATGGGGGTGGCAAGAGCCTTAGCCAATATCCAGAATCCCAGGGGTGACAGGTGCAAGCCATCCCTTGCGAAGCAGCGTGGCTTGTCAAGCATGTCATCCCAGGCAGACAGACACACACTGGATCCCCTTTGAATGACACCAGACATTAAGCCAATTGTTAAAGCTGATCATCTTGTCTCTATATTGTGGCATCATTCTTGGTGAAGGAAGGATACTGCTCAGGGTCAGGGTCATACCTGCCTGGGCTACATAATCAGAGAGCTCCTCTATGTCTCTTTTCATGTAGTCCAGGGAGGTACATCTCAGGTCGTTCACACCAGCATGGACAATGACTGTGTCATATTTGTACTTGCCATGAAGTGACCCGAGTGCTTGTGTTATGTGGCGGATTCTAGCGCCCGATAGGCAGCTTACTGTGACCCTCTCCTTGTTCAGCCTGGTGAGTGGGACGTCAGTGTGTCTGACTATGGAGTCACCTATGACAAGTATGTTTGGTGTTGTATTTGGCCTTAAGGGCTGTGACTGCTTTGCACACTGATTTTGTGGTTTATGTGTTGCTTGTGGGGTGTCTTGAGGTAGCAGTTGTTTGGGTGTCTGCTTTGGCGGCCTCTGCTGTTTAGGTAAATTTTTACTCAGAGCCTCACCGTATGTCTTTGTGTGTTTATGTGTTTGATTCAGTGGTGTTGTAGCATTATGTGAGGCTAGTTTTGTGGTGTGTGTAGTTGCCTTCTCCTCCTGTCTGGTCTTGCCAGTCCTGAGTTGAGAGAGCTCAGCCTCCAGTTTGGCTAAATAGCTGCATCTCTCGCAAGTATTTGTGTTATGTGGGAGGAGGAGAGGGTTGTCTGTGTACATGAGGCAGTTATAACATTGCCTCAAGATTCCCAGATTCACCAGCTGGACCGGAGAGGAGATTGACAACTGACCTTTGGACATGCTAGAATAATATTGAGAATTCTTTAATAATTGAAAACAAGGGCCAGTGGGGAGTGAGGGTGTAGTGCTTTTAATTTTTAGTGCTGACTTATATAATTGCTTTAGTGAGCAAGTGCCAGGTAACTTGAGTGCAATGTGTTAAGTAACTAAATGCAAAAACGACAAACAGTAACTTTCTTTCAAGTGAAACAAGGAAATAAGTACAGTAAGCAATGCAGATATCACTAGTGATCCACAGAAGCATTGAGAAGCCCCGTATTAGGTGGAATTAGCGTTCCAGGGAAATAACAAGCAAACAGACAACAAGCATATAAACAAAGCTAGATTCAGCAGGCCTGGATCTAGTCTATGCTACAGCAAACAAGGTGTACCAATTTCAGTAAGATACAGTTCAAATATTCAGGCACTATAAACCTTTAACCAGAAATTCCCAGCTCAGAATGGCAGAGTCCAGCCTCTTCTCCCACAAGAGTGCAGACCAAGAACCTTCTTAATGTAAAATAACTGGCCTGAAGCCCAAGTGCCTAAACCAGAACTAATACACTTGGACACTGCGATCTCAATCAGCAGTTCCCAACTTAGACGGATGAAAGCTACCTGTCCTGCCACCACAGTGCTTGCCACAAACCTTCCTAATGTAAAACAACTGGTCTGAAGCCCAAGTGCTTAAACCAGAATTAATACACTTTTAGAATAACAGACACTGAGCACTCAATCAGCAGTTCCCAACCTAGAAGGATGTAAGCTACCTGTTCTGCCACAACAGTGCAGACCACAAACCCTCTCAGTGCAAAACTGGTCCGAAGCCCAAGTGTTTAAACCAAAAGGCTTAGAATGAGTTACACCAAGCAGTAATAAATACAATTGAGTATTTTTAAGATGATGCAAAAGTAAAATGAAGTAGGTAGAAACACAAGTACAGTAAAAGCAGATGAAAAATTTTTTTTTTTTTTTTTATCAGAACAAGTGCTGAGATCAAAGAAACAGATTTGAGTGCTGAAACTAGAAAACTGGCTAGTTATAAGAAAAAAAACAAGCTAGAAGGCTTCCCTCAAACACAGAAGGGCTTGGGGGCTCAGAAGCCTACAAATAGTCTATACCACTTAACAGGAAAGGCAGGAAATAAGCTTAATTTTTTTTTTTGTCTGTTTCCCAGATGCTCTCATTGTACACAGTAGGAGTGCCTGAAATCAGAATATGATCTCACTGCACTCAGTTGAGTGAGCAAATGAGATGGGCCCAGAGGCAGGCTGAGGGGCGGGCAGTTTCAAGGCCACTCATGCCATGAAAGGTTTGTATACTAATAGTACAATACATGTATCATGGTACTGAAGGTTCTCATACCATGATAGGTTTGTATACTAATAGTACAATATATGTATCATGGTACAGAAGGTTCTCATACCATGATAGGTTTGTATGCTAATAGTACAATATATGTATTGTGGTACAGAAGGTTCTCATACCATGATAGGTTTGTATACTAATAGTACAATATATGTATCATGGTACAGAAGGTTCTCATACCATGATAGGTTTGTATACTAATAGTACAATATATGTATTGTGGTACAGAAGGTTCTCATGCCATGATAGGTTTGTATACTAATAGGACAATATATGTATCATGTACAGAAGGTTCTTATCCCATGATAGGTTTGTATACTAATAGTACAATATATGCGTCATGGAACCCAAGATTCTCCTACCATGATAGGTTTGTATACAAATAGTACAATATACGTATCATGGTGCAGAAGGTTCTTATGAAATGATAGGTTTGTATACTAATAGTACAATACATGTATAATGGTACAAATGGTTCTCATGCCATGATATGTTTGTATACTAATAGTACAATATCTGTATCATGGTACAGAAGGCTCTCATCTCCAGAGAGGTTTGTATACTAACAGTACAAAACATGTATCATGATACAAAAGGTTCTCATGCCATAATATGTTTGTATACTAATAGTACAATATATGTATCATGGTACAGAAGGCTCTCATGCGATGACAGATTTGTATACTAATACCACAATATATGTATCATGGTACAGAAGGTTCTCATGCCGTGATGGGTTTTTATACTAATAGCACAATATACGTATCATGACACAGAAGGTTTTCTTGCCATGATAGGTTTGTGTACTAATAGTACAATACATGTATATTAGTACAGAAGGTTCTCATGTCATGATTGGTTTGTATACTAACAGTAAAATATATGTATCATG
>NC_056732.1:1885604192-1885633447 GCF_019279795.1 Protopterus annectens | reverse complement strand
TAATAAAATAAAATGATGAGAGAAAAAACATAGTACAAATCATTTGTTTTAGTCTCTTCTTCTTCTCTGAAGTCTTCCACGAAGTTTCAGTTGCCAGTCTCTTTAACGAAGGACTAGCCCATTCCATTTCTTCTATTTTTTCCAAAATCTTATTTTTGATAAACAATAAAGCAGAGTCTAAGTCATCGAAAATTTTAGGACCATCAGGAAGGAAGATTTTAAGCTTGGCAGGAAACAGAAGGTATGTTTTAAACTGTGCTTTTTAAGCTCCCTTATTAGTGGCAAGAAAACTTTCTTTTAGCTAATACCATGGAAGAATAGTTATTGTCAAAAGCACAGTTGTTTCATTAATCTTAACAGGAGCTTTAGCCCAAGAGATTTAAGAACCATCTCTTTATCAAAAGATGATAGAAATCTAACTATAACTGATCTAGGATAGTTTTGTTAGAGTTAGTATTAGCTATAGATCTATGTGCTCTTCGATACCAAAAGAGAATGCTTCTGGTAAATCTAAAGTTTTAGGGAGCCATGTTGTTAAAAAAGTAATATTGTTACCTTCAATATTTTCTGGCAGTCCAAAAATCCTAATGTTATTGCCTAGATCTATTTTCCAGGTCATCCAGCTTTGTTTGTAAATGTGTATTTTGTTTCAGCAGAAACTCAATGTTGATTTCCTCTTCTTGTTTTCTATTTTCCATGTCATTCACAGCTTCTTCTATGCCTGTCATCTGGATCTTCTGTTGTTGCAGGTCCATATGTAACAAGTCTATTTGTTTTGTAGTTTTTCTATGAAAGTGTCTATTTTAGTATCCATTTTATCCATCTTAGCAGTAAGTTGCTGGATTATAATTATCAGAGACTGAAGTTCTTTCTTGATGCTGGAGTCTTGAGAATTTGTCTTACTGGAACTCATTTCAGACTGATAAACTGACAGGAAAATTTCCAAAGTGATTTCTGACAGGAATATTGTTAAGATTTCCTTTCTTTTTTAGATATAGTTCAAGAACTATATAAAACAAACATATTTAGAAAGAAAATTACTTCAAAAATTAATTTTTTAAGTAATTAATTCCTGTCAATGTAATGAAATTGGTGGAGCTGAAGAAATCTGCTGCTATCCTGTGTTCATCCTTGGCCACGCCCCTGATCCATGCATTCTTGAAGGTGCCCATAGAAGGCATTTGTAAAGGATTCAGCAGTGTGGGTTGTGGTTTCCACTGGCCCAGGGGCCTTGAAGGATACCACTTCAGTCTTAAGAAGTATGAAGTTGGCTTTTGAGAAGTTCTTCACTTTGGTCTTTTGTGCAGGGGGTGGGGGCGGGATGTGGATTTCCAGTGAGATTAATTTATGGTCTGATATTACCAATGAGGTATATACTTCCGGTGTGGAGCATTTTGTCCCCATGTTTGTGATGATCAGGTCTAGTATATTGTCTCCTCTTGTGGGAATGGTGACTAGTTGTTCCATCGCATTTGAGTTTATGAATTCTAGGAACCTTTGGGCTAGGGGGTTGGGGCTTGAGTAATGTTCAAACAAAAACCAAACACACCAAACCTCTCACGTGGAGCGATGCACGGCCAACCAAACTACGCAAATAACACAACGGCCAGCAAGTACTGTTCCAAAACCATTTTATTGAAAAATGCACAAAGGATATATAAATATATCCTGCTCCAAACCAGTTTCGGTTCCCCTTCTTCAGTGGAGCTGAAAAATATGAAAAAGCCAACCACAACATCTGATTCTCTTTTATAGTGTCAATCAACACTATAGACCAATCAAAATTCAAACATATTTTCTTAATATTAAGTAAACCCAGCATCCATATTGTGAATATACCTGAGTATTATTTAAACATATATGGGCTAACACAATGCCCTACATGTATATATATATATCAATTAATATATATAAAAAAACATAAATGAACATAAAATAATGAATAAATGAAAAATAAAAATAAAATACACAAAAATATTTTTTCACATTATCAAGCTCAAATCTAAATATATAGAACAAATTATTATATAAATAGAAACAATACTTAATGAATATATCACTTGATAATTTATGACATAATAATCTATGTTATATAGGATATATCCGTCAAAATAATGCATAGATGTATATCACAAGAAATATATTATAGATGATCATTAATACCTGGCGGGAATAATGCACCCAAATGTATGATCCAATATTTCTCCTTTTCTGTCAAAATATTATCCCAGCCTTGTTGATGACTCCTATCACCAACAACCCTGTCAATAATAATGAACTTGAATTTTGCCGTGGGATGTTTCATAGTATGTAAGTAAAGGGCATTAGTAGATATTTTGTTTTTAATGTTACTTCTATGTTCCCCAATTCTGATTCTAAGAGGCCTAGAAGTCTTTCCCACATAGAATGCAGAGCATTGACAAGTGGCAAGATATATCACCCAACTCATCGAGCAATTACCAAAAAATTTTAAATCATAAACTTTGCTGGTATTGGCACTACTAAAAGATTTAGTTTTATTAATATCCAAACAAGACATGCAATGTCCACAAGGATAGGTGCCAATCAATTCTTTGCCCATAATGGTGAGCTGTTTATACCTTGCCCCTCCACTGCTATGATGTTTAAAATGTGAAAACATAGAGCCTAAAGTTTTGCCCTTTCTATAAGAAAATTGGCAACGTGTCCCCAGATGTTGTCTAAGAATGTCATTAGCCATCAAGATATTCCAATTTCTCTCTATCACTCCTCTAATAACTTGATTATTTCTGCCATAGGTAGTGACCAATCTCATAACTTCATCCCCTTTTTTATCTTGTTGATGGTCTTTATATTGTATGAGTTGGTCCCTACTTTTCTTGTCTGACATATATTTAGCAGATTTGATATCAAACGTAGCATACCCTCTATCATAGAATCTATTTGTAAGATCCAAGCTGGCTATCTCATAGTCTTCATGACTGGAATTAATTCTTTTAATGCGACAGAATTGAGATTTTGGGATGTTCCGGACAGTGTGGTAGGGATGCATACTCGAGGCATGTAACAGTGTATTATATTCGGGATATTTCCTATATATTTTGTGCCTAGTGTGTCATCTGGCTTCCTATATACACTGACATCCAAGAATTCAATATTGGACCTACTACTATTAATAGTAAATTCAATGCCCCAAGGGTTACCATTAAGGTAGTCCACAAATTCTTTAAGATATTCGCATCCAGCCACACCATCCAACAATCATCAAGATATCTAAGCCAGATATCTATTTCTGATGTAAATATTGTGAGATGTATCATAAATTAAGTATTCTTCTAAATGCCATGAATAGATCATGATATGGGTGCAAAGATGCACCCATAGTAGTGCCTTGTAACTGCCAATAGCAGTCACCTTGAAAGAAGAATACATTTTGTTCAAAACATGCTCACACATACAGATCAAAAGTGTATTAAATCCAGGCCGATATAAGTTGGATTTCTCAAGCCAATATTGTAATGCTTGAAGACCGCCCAATGGGGAATACTGTATATAAAGATCTTACATCCAAAGTACAGAGTAGCCAGTCTGGTTCAAGTTCCATCTCTTCTATGATTTGTAAAACTGTGTAGTATCTTTAATTCTAGCTCTTACCTGAGTTAACAAAGGTTTTAAATATTCAGTCAAAAACTGAAAGTGGTTCCAAAGAACCATGACCAGACACAATTGGAAGGCCAGGTGGGAAGTCAGGGATTTATGGATTTTAGGCAGTAGATAAAGTATCTGTTTATTAGGATCATTAACAGTCAAATGTTTAACAATGGTATTGGACAAAATACCATTTTCAACTGCACTACTCAGGAACTCATCAATTTCCTGTTTAAAAGTAATGGTAGGATCGATGTCCATTTTCCTATAACATTTTGATCTGATAATTGTCTTAATCCTTCCTGTATATAATAATCTATATCCAAAATCACTACTGCCCCACCTTTATCTGCCCTGACAATAGCTATGTCATTATTATTTTTTAATTCCTCAAGTGCCTGTCTTTCAGTATGCTGAATATTGTCTGACAAAATATTGAAACCATATGGGAAAATGTAAATCCCTAAGTACTGCCTGTTGAAAGGCTGTAACATGCATATTAGCAGGAGGTTGAAAGGTAGATTTGAGAAATCTAAATTCAGTAGATCTTTGAGCTATATTATTTGTCTGATCTGAAAAGAATATCTTAAGGTTTAAACGACGGCAAAATTCCAAAATATCTTTTACAGTTTGATATTGATCACAAAAAAATCCGGGTACAAACCCTAAACCTTTATTCAATATTTTTTCTTGTTCCAATGTTAATTCCACTTTAGACAGATTAAGCACATTTTGAAATGTGATAGTTGCATCTATTTCAAAAGAGCTTGCACTATTCCATCCATTGATTCCAGATCTGAACCTATTGCGGTGTTTCCTCCCCCCGCGTCGTGTCTTCTTACCCCAAAAGGGGTAGGTATATTACTTCTTTTTTTATGAGGTGAGAGGTCAGAAGTAACCCCCTCACTGTCAGTGGGAGAAGACTCATCACCCGAGGTGCTGGTATATGTCTGTTCTCTATTCTTAAGAATTGGTCTAGGTCGTTTCTTAGTCTTGGCACCACTCCTACCCATAGACATATCTTTAAATCTCACTGATTTCTGAAGCTCAAAGGGACGTCCTCTAGCATAATCATTAACGTCCCTATGAAATTTTTTAACTTTCCTCTCTTTCGTCAATTTGTCATACTGGGTCAATTCTTTTGATAAATTAGCAACCAACGTACCATAGTTAGTGTTGGATTCAAATTGTTTACAAATACTGCTTAACTCTTTAATCTCAACAATATTTAAATCTATAGTCCTTTCATAATAATCTGTCAATATTTGTACAAACTTCATAGATCCCTCTTGAACTGCCTCAAACCACTCATTGGTCAGCCTCTCTTCAGATCTGCTGACCATGGGCTCAACTTAATTCTAAGTCCACGTGGCACTAATTTTTATGCAAGTAAGCCTTAAATAGGCGTAGATGCCATATATTTGCTCTCAGCCCCTTAAGGGCTTTTTCCAAATTACAAAATGCAAATTGGCATCCATCACTAGAGGGAGTGGTCTGTTGATCCATAGAACTGTTGCTTGAGATCGATTCCAGTCCAAAGACCTGGATATCTTCTCTATCAGCACACATACCCTGCAATATACTGTCCAAATTCATGGTAACTATCCCAGCAAGTCCAAAATAGGGAGATTGCGGTGCCAAAACTAAAAAAAGACTCAAATAACTTATGCCAAAACAAGGCACGAATATATAGTATCCAATTATAATGGAGTCTATAACATATACAAATACCAGTATCTCAGGAAAACACCAGCTACACTAAGTCAAGCTAACCAATATTGACCAAATTACATAAAATCCAAGGTAGATGGAAAACCTTATAAGGACCTAAAAAATGGCCAATGGATGAATAATAGTACAAACTACAAAATAGAGTCAGTTCCAAAATACGTAACCAATCTAGTCCAGTTGTATTTTTAAAATGACATAGTCATATCAATAGCAAGATAAACAGTCTCTACCTTGCAAATGTATATAATACAAAGATATTGAAAGATAAATGTCTAGTTGAAAAATACAATCTTATATCACAATAACCAATTGACTGATAAATAAGTACTGTTCTAACTCAAACTCAAATATCAACTCCTATCAGGTAGTCTATAAGAACAGAGCATGCCTAGATATAGGTAATGCAGAAAAATCTAAATATTGGTAACTAATAGAACACACAGTCTTATAACCTAATATTTTTGGTAAGACCAGTAATAATATATTTTCCACATCTTAGAACTCAAAAGGCATAGAAATACCTTTATATTATTCAATCCAGCAATATACCTATATATTCAGTTATATAAGTATGACACAATATATAATGGTGATATCACCCTATACTGTATATCCAAAGTTTCAAATACTTGTATTATCAGCATACTATCATATACCTAAATAGGCCTCTGGACTATACCAAAAGTCTAGCATAATCCAACCCTCTCTAGTATATCATAAAAATCCATCCAATCTAATATCCACAATTCCAAGAGCCACAGGCCAGTCAATTTTTAAACAATGTCAACAGAGTACACAAGTAACCCCAAATATAGGCTTATGATTGTGTAGACATAATTATAACCATAGGTTCAAGCCCACCATTTTATTTACAACCGTACTTTAACGCATCCCATAATAATGCATTAAAGAATAGACAAATACACAATCTATAACAAAATGCTATAAATATGTGTAAAATACCCTATATGGTCCCGACATAATACAACCATATGTCAGCACAATTCTGGGTATATCATAAACCTAGATAGCTAGGTGCAAATCACATAGTAAATGAACACATAACTAGTATAATCATTCCGTATATCCCTTTGGCCAACCACCACTATATGAATTTCCGGCAACGTGTATGACGAAAAAAGCACACTCGTCACGCTACCTTACACTCAATTGAGTACCAAAAGATATACCGAAACACTTACACCTAGTATAGAAAACACAAACATTATACCAAAACACTTGCACCTAGTATAAAAACCACAATTTATAACTAAATGTTATAAATATGTGTAAAGTACCCTAAATGGTCCCAACATAATACAACCATATGTCTGCACAATTCTGGGTATATCATAAACCTAGATAACTAGGTGCAAATCACATAGTAGATGAACATATAACTAGTATAATCATTGATATACCCAGAATTGTGCAGACATATGGTTGTATTATGTTGGGACCATTTAGGGTTCTTTACACATATTTATAACATTTAGTTATAAATTGTGGTTTTTATACTAGGTGCAAGTGTTTTGGTATAATGTTTGTGTTTTCTATACTAGGTGTAAGTGTTTCGGTATATCTTTTGGTACTCAATTGAGTGTAAGGTAGCGTGACGAGTGTGCTTTTTTCGTCATACACGTTGCCGGAAATTCATATAGTGGTGGTTGGCCAAAGGGATATACGGAATGATTATACTAGTTATGTGTTCATTTACTATGTGATTTGCACCTAGCTATCTAGGTTTATGATATACCCAGAATTGTGCTGACATATGGTTGTATTATGTCGGGACCATATAGGGTATTTTACACATATTTATAGCATTTTGTTATAGATTGTGTATTTGTCTATTCTTTAATGCATTATTATGGGATGCGTTAAAGTACGGTTGTAAATAAAATGGTGGGCTTGAACCTATGGTTATAATTATGTCTACACAATCATAAGCCTATATTTGGGGTTACTTGTGTACTCTGTTGACATTGTTTAAAAATTGACTGGCCTGTGGCTCTTGGAATTGTGGATATTAGATTGGATGGATTTTTATGATATACTAGAGAGGGTTGGATTATGCTAGACTTTTGGTATAGTCCAGAGGCCTATTTAGGTATATGATAGTATGCTGATAATACAAGTATTTGAAACTTTGGATATACAGTATAGGGTGATATCACCATTATATATTGTGTCATACTTATATAACTGAATATATAGGTATATTGCTGGATTGAACAATATAAAGGTATTTCTATGCCTTTTGAGTTCTAAGATGTGGAAAATATATTATTACTGGTCTTACCAAAAATATTAGGTTATAAGACTGTGTGTTCTATTAGTTACCAATATTTAGAATTTTCTGCATTACCTATATCTAGGCATGCTCTGTTCTTATAGACTACCTGATAGGAGTTGATATTTGAGTTTGAGTTAGAACAGTACTTATTTATCAGTCAATTGGTTATTGTGATATAAGATTGTATTTTTCAACTAGACATTTATCTTTCAATATCTTTTGTATTATATACATTTGCAAGGTAGAGACTGTTTATCTTGCTATTGATATGACTATGTCATTTTAAAAAATACAACTGGACTAGATTGGTTACGTATTTTTGGAACTGACTCTATTTTTGTAGTTTGTACTATTATTCATCCATTGGCCATTTTTTAGGTCCTTATAAGGTTTTCCATCTACCTTGGATTTTATGTAATTTGGTCAATATTGGTTAGCTTGACTTAGTGTAGCTGGTGTTTTCCTGAGATACTGGTATTTGTATATGTTATAGACTCCATTATAATTGGATACTATATATTCGTGCCTTGTTTTGGCATAAGTTATTTGAGTCTTTTTTTAGTTTTGGCACCGCAATCTCCCTATTTTGGACTTGCTGGGATAGTTACCATAAATTTGGACAGTATATTGCAGGGTATGTGTGCTGATAGAGAAGATATCCAGGTCTTTGGACTGGAATCGATCTCAAGCAACAGTTCTATGGATCAACAGACCACTCCCTCTAGTGATGGATGCCAATTTGCATTTTGTAATTTGGAAAAAGCCCTTAAGGGGCTGAGAGCAAATATATGGCATCTACGCCTATTTAAGGCTTACTTGCATAAAAAATTAGTGCCACGTGGACTTAGAATTAAGTTGAAGCCCATGGTCAGCAGATCTGAAGAGAGGCTGACCAATGAGTGGTTTGAGGCAGTTCAAGAGGGATCTATGAAGTTTGTACAAATATTGACAGATTATTATGAAAGGACTATAGATTTAAATATTGTTGAGATTAAAGAGTTAAGCAGTATTTGTAAACAATTTGAATCCAACACTAACTATGGTACGTTGGTTGCTAATTTATCAAAAGAATTGACCCAGTATGACAAATTGACGAAAGAGAGGAAAGTTAAAAATTTCATAGGACGTTAATGATTATGCTAGAGGACGTCCCTTTGAGCTTCAGAAATCAGTGAGATTTAAAGATATGTCTATGGGTAGGAGTGGTGCCAAGACTAAGAAACGACCTAGACCAATTCTTAAGAATAGAGAACAGACATATACCAGCACCTCGGGTGATGAGTCTTCTCCCACTGACAGTGAGGGGGTTACTTCTGACCTCTCACCTTATAAAAAAAGAAGTAATATACCTACCCCTTTTGGGGTAAGAAGACACGACGCGGGGGGAGGAAACACCGCAATAGGTTCAGATCTGGAATCAATGGATGGAATAGTGCAAGCTCTTTTGAAATAGATGCAACTATCACATTTCAAAATGTGCTTAATCTGTCTAAAGTGGAATTAACATTGGAACAAGAAAAAATATTGAATAAAGGTTTAGGGTTTGTACCCGGATTTTTTTGTGATCAATATCAAACTGTAAAAGATATTTTGGAATTTTGCCGTCGTTTAAACCTTAAGATATTCTTTTCAGATCAGACAAATAATATAGCTCAAAGATCTACTGAATTTAGATTTCTCAAATCTACCTTTCAACCTCCTGCTAATATGCATGTTACAGCCTTTCAACAGGCAGTACTTAGGGATTTACATTTTCCGCCATATGGTTTCAATATTTTGTCAGACAATATTCAGCACACTGAAAGACAGGCACTTGAGGAATTAAAAAATAATAATGACATAGCTATTGTCAGGGCAGATAAAGGTGGGGCAGTAGTGATTTTGGATATAGATTATTATATACAGGAAGGATTAAGACAATTATCAGATCAAAAATGTTATAGGAAAATGGACATTGATCCTACCACTACTTTTAAACAGGAAATTGATGAGTTCCTGAGTAGTGCAGTTGAAAATGGTATTTTGTCCAATACCATTGTTAAACATTTGACTGTTAATGATCCTAATAAACAGATACTTTATCTACTGCCTAAAATCCATAAATCCCTGACTTCCCCACCTGGCCGTCCAATTGTGTCTGGTCATGGTTCTTTGACGGAACCACTTTCAGTTTTTTTGACTGAATATTTAAAACCTTTGTTAACTCAGGTAAGAGCTAGAATTAAAGATACTACACAGTTTTTACAAATCATAGAAGAGATGGAACTTGAACCAGACTGGCTACTCTGTACTTTGGATGTAAGATCTTTATATACGAGTATTCCCCATTGCGCAGGTCTTCAAGCATTACAATATTGGCTTGAGAAATCCAACTTATATCGACCTGGATTTAATACACTTTTGATCTGTATGTGTGAGCATGTTTTGAACAAAAATGTATTCTTCTTTCAAGGTGACTGCTATTGGCAGTTACAAGGCACTGCTATGGGTGCATCTTTTGCACCCATATACGCAGATCTATTCATGGCGTATTTAGAAGAATACTTAATTTATGATACATCTCACAATATTTACATCAGAGAAATAGATATCTGGCAGATATCTTGATGATTGTTGGATGGTGTGGCGGGGATGCGAATATCTTAAAGAATTTGTGGACTACCTTAATGGTAACCCTTGGGGCATTGAATTTACTATTAATAGTAGTAGGTCCAATATTGAATTCTTGGATGTCAGTGTATATAGGAAGCCAGATGACACACTAGGTACAAAAATATATAGGAAATATCCCGAATATAATACACTGTTACATGCCTCGAGTATGCATCCCCGCCACACTGTCCGGAACATCCCAAAATCTCAATTCTGTCGCAATAAAAGAATTAATTCCAGTCATGAAGACTATGAGATAGCCAGCTTGGATCTTACAAATAGATTCTATGATAGAGGGTATGCTACGTTTGATATCAAATCTGCTAAATATATGTCAGACAAGAAAAGTAGGGACCAACTCATACAATATAAAGACCATCAACAAGATAAAAAAGGGGATGAAGTTATGAGATTGGTCACTACCTATGGCAGAAATAATCAAGTTATTAGAGGAGTGATAGAGAGAAATTGGAATATCTTGATGGCTAATGACATTCTTAGATAACATCTGGGGACACGTTGCCAATTTTCTTATAGAAAGGGCAAAACTTTAGGCTCTATGTTTTCACATTTTAAACATCATAGCAGTGGAGGGGCAAGGTATAAACAGCTCACCATTATGGGCAAAGAATTGATTGGCACCTATCCTTGTGGACACTGCATGTCTTGTTTGGATATTAATAAAACTAAATCTTTTAGTAGTGCCAATACCAGCAAAGTTTATGATTTAAAATTTTTTGGTAATTGCTCGATGAGTTGGGTGATATATCTTGCCACTTGTCAATGCTCTGCATTCTATGTGGGAAAGACTTCTAGGCCTCTTAGAATCAGAATTGGGGAACATAGAAGTAACATTAAAAACAAAATATCTACTAATGCCCTTCACTTACATACTATGAAACATCCCACGGCAAAATTCAAGTTCATTATTATTGACAGGGTTGTTGGTGATAGGAGTCATCAACAAGGCTGGGATAATATTTTGACAGAAAAGGAGAAATATTGGATCATACATTTGGGTGCATTATTCCCGCCAGGTATTAATGATCATCTATAATATATTTCTTGTGATATACATCTATGCATTATTTTGACGGATATATCCTATATAACATAGATTATTATGTCATAAATTATCAAGTGATATATTCATTAAGTATTGTTTCTATTTATATAATAATTTGTTCTATATATTTAGATTTGAGCTTGATAATGTGAAAAATATTTTTGTGTATTTTATTTTTATTTTTCATTTATTCATTATTTTATGTTCATTTATGTTTTTTTATATATATTAATTGATATATATATATACATGTAGGGCATTGTGTTAGCCCATATATGTTTAAATAATACTCAGGTATATTCACAATATGGATGCTGGGTTTACTTAATATTAAGAAAATATGTTTGAATTTTGATTGGTCTATAGTGTTGATTGACACTATAAAAGAGAATCAGATGTTGTGGTTGGCTTTTTCATATTTTTCAGCTCCACTGAAGAAGGGGAACCGAAACCGGTTTGGAGCAGGATATATTTATATATCCTTTGTGCATTTTTCAATAAAATGGTTTTGGAACAGTACTTGCTGGCCGTTGTGTTATTTGCCTGAGTAATGTTCCCAGTCTATGTTTGGGTGGTTGAAGTCTCCCAATATGATGGTATTTGGAGAGACATTCATACTCTCCAGTGTCTTCAGGAAGGCTGTGTGGGGTTCCTGAGTTTGAGAGGGTGGTCTGTAGCATGCTACAAACTGTAAGGCAGTTTTGCCTATGGTTAGTTGCACCTGGATTGACTCCGATGCTTCGTGCGTTGCCACTAACCTGGAGTTGTGGGTATCTTTGATGAATATGGATACTCCCCCTCCTTTTGTGGTTCGGTCCAAGTTTTGGGGCTGGAAAGCATGATATGAGGTAAAACATGATAGTGCTGGGGTGCTCTCAGGAGCCTTGAACCAGGTTTCAGTCACTGCACAGACATCGATGTTCTCCATACTGAGGAGGGCTTCGAGAGTGTGCATCTTGAGGTTTAGACTTCTGGCATTGAGCAGCATTACCCTTAGGTTTTTTCCACTTGTGTTTTCTAGGGAGGTAGGCTTGTAATTTGAGCCTTGCCTAAAAAAGGCACTATGGGGGTGGCAAGAGCCTTGGCCAATATCCGGAAGCCCAGGGGTAACAGGTGCAAGCCATCCCTTGCGAAGCAGCGTGGCTTGTCGAGCATGTCATTCCAGGCAGACAGACATTGGATCCCCTTTGAATGACACCAGTAATTGAGCCAATTGTTAAAACTGATCATTTTGTCTTTGCACTGTGGCATCATTCTTGATGAGGGTGAGATGCTGCTCAGGGTCAGGGTCATACCGGCCTGGGCTACATAATCAGAGAGCTCCTCTATGTCTCTTTTCATGTAGTCCAGGGAGGTACGTCTCAGGTCATTCACACCAGCATGTACAATGACTGAGTCATATTTGTACTTGCTGTGGAGTGACCTGAGTGCTTGTGTTATGTGGCGGATTCTAGCTCCCGACAGGCAGCTTACTGTGACCCTCTCCTTGTTCAGTCTGGTGAGTGGGACATCAGTGTGTCTGACTATGGAGTCACCTATTACAAGTGTGTCTGACATGTTGTTTGGCCTTAAGGGCTGTGACTGTTTAGCACACTGACTTTGTGAACTATGTGTTGCATGTGCTATGTCTTGAGGTGGTAGTTGCTTGGGTGTCTGCCTTGGAGGTCTCTGTTGTTTTGGTAGATTTTTAATCAGCGCCTCCGAGTATGTTTTTGTGTGTTTATGTGTTTGGTTTGCAGTTGTGATAGTTCTATGTGGACTGGGTTTGTGGTGTGCGTGGTTACCTTCTCCTCCTGACTGGCCTTGCCAGTACTGAGTTGAGAGAGCTTAGCCTCCACTTTGGCTATATAGTTGCATCTCTAGCATATATTTGTATTTGTTGGGAGGAGGAGAGGGTTGTCTGTGTACATGAGGCAATTGTAACATTGCCTCAAGATTCCCAGATTCACCAGCTGAACAGGAGAGGATGCCAGCAACTGACCCTTCGACATGCTAGAATAGTGAAAAAGATTGCTGTGTAACTGAGTCTGAAAGGAACTATAGGGAAATGGGTACTCAAGGGAATTTAGGTGAATGAAGTACTTTCTTTTGTTTAAGAGTGCTTTACCTGTATAAAAAATGCTTTAGGAGCAAGTGCTGAGCTTTTCAGATAGAGTACAGGCTGTTTAGATTGCAAGTAGAGCAGTTCTAAGGGAAAAATTGAAGAGCAGACTTTACGGAGCCAGAAATAGTTTAAACTTAATTAACTGGTGCTGCCCGATGCTGCTCTATGAGCAACTTCGTGCTAATTCACGCAAAAGTGTGCTAAAGCACGCAAAAATGGGCTTTATAGCAGGGGGTTGAAAAGAGCCAGGAATTGACCCAAAATGGCCGATAAACTACAAGTTGCTGGGCTGGAACCACTCCTCTAGTGACAAATAGGTTGCTCAGTGCTCCCCACTCCCACTGGTGAACAAAGAAGCTTCCTCTTATCCAAATAAGGATATGGATAGCACAGGAACTAAGACAAAGCCCAGAGATCAGCAAAATCTGAAGACTGGACTATTCTAGTTCAGAAAAGTGGGAAAACAAGGATATTTTTTTGTTGGCAACCTGTTTATGAATTACTCTTTTTCAAGAATTTTAGATAGTACAGACAATATTCCAATTGGTCTGTAGTTACTTAGTTCAGTTGATGGGCCACCTATATGTAGAGGAATAATATAACAGGTTCTCCAGATGGGAGGGACCTGGTGTTCAGCTATGGATCTGTTGATTAGTAGTGAGAGAGGGTATGCTAAACCTTCTGTTGTTAACTGTAAGTATTCGGCAGGTAGATTGTCAGCAGCCAGTCTGGTGGGTTTTAATTTTTTCAGTAGTTTTTTTATGGTGTATAATGTTTTATTATCTTCTTTTAAAGCCGATAGAATGTCATCTGCAAATAGTTGAATCTTTAACTCAAGGTCAGTATCTAGTTGAATTCCTTGAATGTTTTTGTTTGCCCATAGGAACTTTGATAATGGTTCTATTACAAATGCAAATAACAAAGGGGGAAATGGACAACCCTGTTTTGTACCTTTTGTAATGGTAATAGGCTCCAACAAACAGGATCCTATTTTTATGTACACCGAAGATTTATCATAAAGAGACCTTATTAGTGACGTAAAATTTTTCCAAAAGCCATACTCCACCAGTGCAAGCCAAAGGTATTCCCAATTCATGGAATTGAATGCAGTGTTAATATCTAGGCAAATGGCATTTATTTTATTTTTTGTTTAGTTTATGAAAGCAATAAAGGACAACATTTTCATTATGTTGTCATATGTATTTCTGTTTTTAATGAATCTTGCTTGATCGTTCTCAACGGCAGTAATTTTTTAATTCTTTTTGCATGAACTGTCATTAATATTTTATAATCTATATTTAGTAAACTTATGGGTCTGTATGAGGTACACCCATCTTTTTTTTTTATCTTGTTTCAGAATTGGTGCTACTTGAGTGTATTTCCAAGGAGGAGGGCATTTATTGCCTCCGTTAACTGATGTGAACACACTTATTAATAGATTCAATGCATTATTAGATACTTTAGTAGTTTAAACATCTCCTGTATCATATTATCATTACCTGGAGCTTTGTTTAATTTTAGTTTCTTGATTTGCACTGTAATTTATGTCATAATTATATCTTTATATATTATTTTTCTGTGTTCATCTGATAGAAAATTCCTTAAGTAAAATATAAGACTAAGTGCTTCATTTGATTCCACTTCATTTTCTTATCTATTGAGTTTATTAAAATATACTATCAAGGCTTCTAAAATTCCTTCTAAATCTGATACTTTTCTTTTTTTGTCTATATTGATTTCTTTTATCTGATCATTCTTTTTGTCCTGTTAGCTATTCTCATTTGATTTTTTGGATTCATGGAGTAAGCACATAGTTTGACCTTCTCTAGATTAATCATTGTTTTATGGTTCAATATCTGTAAATATTTGTTGTTGAGGTCTTCTAATTCTTTTTCTGAAGCTACGTTGCCTTTATGAATATCTAATTTCATTTTGTCTGTTTTAGTTTGTAGTTCTGTCAGTTCTTTATTCCAATGCTTTTGTTTGTTTTTATACTAGGTTACCGCCTTCCCGTATAAATATGCTTTCATTGCATCCCATATGTATATGTTTGCTACCTCATCTGTGAGGTTTAAATCTAGAAATGTTTGCATCTGCAGTATAGTATTGTTTAAACTCTTTAAGGTTTGCTATATAGGCTGGAATTCGTATGATTGTAGGTTTTCTCAAAGTTAAAATCTATTTCAAATGGTATTGTATTATGGTCTGAGAAGGAGCTGGTGATTATTTGGACTTTGTTTATTTTTGTGGTAAGATCTTTTGTTATATACACTCTTTCTATTCTAAAAAGGTGTTATGTCTATGTGAGTAATGTGTGAATATCAATGAATCTTGTTCAGCATATGTGTTAATGGCCATTAAGTTATATGAGTTAGTAAACTCTGTAAGTAACTTTGATAGTAGAGATTTCTTGTGTGTGTTTTTAGCATTTGTGTCCTGTTCTTTCATTATACAATTAAAATCTCCTGCAATTATTGTATTACCTTTGGAATGTTGTAGTATGCTCTCTAAATGTTGTTTGGCTACCCTGACACCCAACCCTGGCATCCAGTAGCTGTTTACCAGGGTATAAGCTAAACCATTTATTAATATTGACACTAAACAAAACATTGCTGAATTATCATTGACTGTATTTATAATCTTGGGCATCAAGGTCATCTTTCTCTATAATATTGCCACACCTCTCTATTTTTATTGTATTCTGAACTTGCTAGTAATGTGGAATTATGCTTATTAATTTTATTAATGTCTTGCTGTATAAGATATGTTTCTTGTAAAAATACTACTTACGCTTTACATAATTTAAAATATCTTTGTAAGCTTCCTCTTTTACAGCTGCTATTTAAGCCATTGACATTGATAGAGATGCATTTCACAGTTCTACTAACTATACCTTTGTATTTAACCATTGTCCTGTTTTTGTGTTTGTACATAACCTATATTTTTTAACTTCCTCGGTTGCTTCTTTTTCCAAACACTGTGAAGTTTCTTTGTCTGTGTAATGTTTTTCTTGTATCTGTTGTATTAATGAACACAAATTTGCATTTGAAGCTTTTGGCAGTTTTTCTGGGTAAGTACTTTTCTTTCAGCTAAGTTCTCTCTTAATCTTTCTGAATATCTTCTCTTTGGATATTCTGGGCTTGTTGCATAATAGTAACAATATATCATTTATTTCTTGTCCTCATCTTTATGGCTCTTTTCTGGCCTATCCTTTTTTGAGGACTACTCCTTCCTTCTGCAATGGAGGAGGGTCATCCTCCCCCTCAGCCTGGCCTAACCCAATTGTAGGAATGTTTCTTTGTCTTGAAGATTCCACACTATTTTTTCCAGTCCTGGAACCACTGTGCATATGAGGATTTGGCACTTTTTTATCCTGCGACTTGTGTTCCTAGTAGTCTTTTTTAATTTTTAACCAAGTTCTGTCTATGATATATGCTATATAAAATACAGTACATACATTACTGTTGTACCCGGTAAAGTATAGCTTATTTAAAGAGAAGCTCGTAGCTAAAAAGTATCCTACCTTTCCCTTCATTCCACTATAGCTGATTTTGGTTATTATATGTATTCCTGGATTCCAACATGTTCTTGTTTCACAGATTTCTGAGGAAAGTACTTTCATGCATTTGTAAGTCACTAGAAGTCATCTGCCTTGGAGGTTACCAGGCTAATGGCCCAAGAACCTTTTAAGCCTAGCCATTCGAGCCACAATTTTCATAATTATCAGTGCCCTAGAACTAGAACAACTTTCGTATATACCTTTGCCTTAGGGCATCTACAAGCTGCTTCTGTCCATAAAGGCCACAGGTGACAAGCAGGGGAGAATTTTTGATTTCCCATGCATTGGTCCAAATGACATTTGAGCAGACATACAGAAGAGCTCTGTTTGGCATAAATGGGGAGTCTGTTCCAGAGAAGGGGTAATGTGTGAAATACGCACCTATTCATCAAACATATTTTTTTATGTCACAAACGAGATCCAGATCATTAGATCAGGTAATTAACATGCTGTTTGTTTTATAAATGTGTAGCAAATCCATCAGGGCTGGATGAGAGAATGCCTTGTAGGTTAGGCATAGATTGCCCCTCAGTAGGCTGTAGGAGACTGAATACAGGGGGCAGTGCTTTGAGGTGGCCCACATAGGACATGCTATTTAAACCCTATATTATTTTAATGAGGAATCTCTGTGGCTGCTATAATTGTTGCAAATATCTGGCTAGGGTCATGACGAAGAGTGAATTGTACTCGATTATCGGTCTAATGTGGTCTGAGCATAGTGGCACTATGATCTCCTTCACTCTGGCTGCCATGCCATAAGTTATAACTTGCACCACATAGAAGAGGTTTCTCACCACCATTGACACATGTTGATCAAAGTTGAGGTTGCTGTCAACCAGAGTTCTCAAGTCCCTTACCTCTGAGTCTACTCTTAGGAGCGTGTTATCAGTTTTGTAATTTGCAGGGTGGTCATCTTCCCATACAGTATAAATATGCATTTTTGTGTTTTGTTTTTGCATTGAGTTTTAGACTATGGTTCTAGCACCAGTTTCTTGGCTTTCAGACCCTCCTCAAGGATATCTGCATCTTTGGAGGAATCGATCATTGCACACAGATTGCAGTCATCAGCAAATTTGGTCAGCTAAAAACCTGGTATATTTGCTATGACTTCAAAGAAGTATATTCCAAACAGGAGAGGTCCTAGTACTGAGACCATTGGAACACCACTAGTAGCAGGTCTATTGGTGGAGGCAATTCCCCTCACCCTAAGTTCATGTGTCCTAGTCATGAGCCATTTGACTACTATATAGGATACTGTGTCAGATGCCTATGCAAGGTGGAGGTAGGCATTATGCAATATTTTACCCATCATCAATGGCTCAAGTGGCCTTCTCAAAGTAGTCTACCAGGTTTAGTAGGTGTGACCTATCCTTGTTAAAACCAAACTGGGATGGGTCCAGTATATGAAGATTTGCAGTGTCTTTATTTATTAGAGCCATGATAATTCTTTCCAAGGCCTTGTATACAAGACTAGTATAACGTATGGGTCTGTAGTTCCCTGGGTCTGTTGATAGTCCACCCTTATGTACAGGGATGAGCATTGCAGTCCTCCATTCCCTAGGGAGAAAGCCTGTCTGGAGGCTGTGGCTGAAGAGTGATTCTAGTGGCCCTGACGTATCATGTTTCAAACTATTTAGAAGTAATTCCTGGATATTATCGGGGCCCATTGCTATAGTGTGTTTAACTCTGTAGAGTGCAGTGAAGACCCATTCTTTAGTAATAGTTGGGGGATAAATGGAAGAGGGTATTTTCTGGGGGAGTAAGTGGTCATCTTCAAGTCATATGCAAGTCACAGCAAGAGGTTCTCCAGTTCGATTCTCGGCTGGGGTGCCTTCTGTGTGGAGTTTGCATGTTCTCCCTGTGTTCGCGTGGGTTTCCTCCGGGTACTCCGGTTTCCTCCCACATTCCAAAGACATGCATCTGGAGCATTTCTCCCCGGGCCTCTGCTGAAAACAGGCTCTGTGGAACCTAGTCGGACTTTCCCAGTCAACAAAATGATAAATAAATAAATAAATAAAATATGGACCCTGTCTTCTGCTTGTACTTTATTGTTCTTGTGAAACACTTTTGAGTAATGGTAGTTAGTCTTCTACTCTTATGTCTTGGACTTCAGTAACTACTTTAGCCAATGAAATGTTTCTGTCATGGCTTCTGTCTATACACTATGAGGTTGAGAGGTATGCCTTCAGTTGTAACTGAAATGTCATGAAATCCCAAAAAATGAATGGCTTTTATTGCATGTGTATTCCTATACACTAGACAGACTTTTTGTCTAATTATCACTAGCCGGTGCAACTTTATACATACATAAATAAGTACACAGACACATATTCTGTTTGAAATTCTAGTTTCATTTATTTTACAATATAAATAAACCAGCAAGCAGACACACAGTTTCCATGTGAAGTCATAGTTTTATTTTATCTGACTGTTTCATAACTAATGATGTATCTAGGCATAGGTACCTATTTTTGATATAATGAAACTGTTTTGCAGTGAAACAGTGTAAACTGCATCTTAGAGCAAGTGCGATATTTTGTTGCAAACAATTTCCTGATGAATCACAACAATGCAAGACATCTGTAATACACACTCATTAGTTTGAAGACCATTGCACGTAAAAATAATAAATAAGTAAGACTGGAGACATCCTTCTGTACTTAATATAGCCACTCTATTAAACAGCTTATTCTGTTTATACATTTTACATATGTACATACATACCAATATCTCAGGCATGAGCAATAATGCCATTCTCACCTGCACAGTTATAGTTTGATCCCATTTCCACTTCTTATATGTTTTTAGGTATCAGGCTAGATTCAATAAACCGTACATGGTCTGCTCTGAGCATGTGCACATCTTGGCATGATGATCACATGATAGCACACTATTTTGGATTCAGTTAGCATGCACATTACAACATAAACAACTGAAATATATGGTAATCAACCACTCCGAGATGGAGGAGCAATTCGACAAGCTATAAAGCAACCTTGTAGACTCAGTGCTGGTTTTCTTTGCAAATTACAAAACCTATTAGAATACAGCCACAGAAAGGAGTGTACACAGAAACAATGCTAGGTGCTGCTGTTGCTTTAATTCATGTCAATGCACCATCTGGAGAACAGGGCAGGGTGTACATAATTAAGAAAGGCTTCCACTCCATCAGCTGCCAACTTGTGTGTAATGCTGAGGTAATCATCTTGAATGTGTGTGTGGCAGCCCAGGCAGTTACCATGACTCACATGTATGGCACACCTCCCAGCTGTATCAGATGTTTAGTAGGCATGATATCCCACAGGGCCATTTACTGGTGGATGCAGGATATGCACTGCAATCATGGCTGATGATGATGATTGTCAAAATAAAAATCAGAAATCAATACACAGGAGGTTCAGGCTAAAATCTTTACTAGTGTACACCAGGAGGCAAAAAACGTACAAGTACAGAATTTTGTCTGATGTGAAACAGGAAGTACACAATTCTTATAGTTTCTAACATTCAACTCATGCCCACCTAAATGATGTAGTCAGTCATCAGGTGTTACATCACTTTAGCTTACAGAGTTCTATTCATTGAAAAGTTACGGATGCTATAAAAAAAGTTTTTTCCTTTACTAATAATACAGCCTTGCCAGCCATCTGGTAGGTTATAGTGTTGTTTTCATAAATGTTGCCTTCTCAAGGTTCTGAGCTAATTCTAGCACAATAGTAGGTTCAGTCTCTCAATGTATTTCTCTATTCAGTTCTTTGTTCACTTGTAACTCCTTTCCCTACAGCTGTGTGTTATCTCTTAGCATGTGCAAGGCCGTTTGTTCAGCAGGAAGAAGCAGAAGATTTTCATTATTTCACACGCTTAATTTCCTGATCCAGCAGATAATCACTTGTGAAAAGCATAAACATCAATTCTTGCTGTGTTAGCAACTGCCGGGGTCAGAGGACAATTTACAGAAAAGCACACTGCAGTTCCAAAGCTTCTTTATAGTTTCATACAAATCCATTTCTACGTTATACTATTTAATAGAATAAAACAGGATTAAAATAGTCTTGTTCTCATCTAACAGTTCTAAATGCATATTTTTGTAACAATGACCATCACAAATGCATGCACATCTGCAGAAGACTGCCAGAATGAGGCACACTGTCAAACTAGAAATATGGAACATGTGTTTGGGATGCTGAAGTCACCGTTCCAGTTCCTAGGTACATTTGTGGAGCCCTGCAGTACAACCCATGTACATGTACAGAAATTTGCTCCATGTTTGCCATGCTTCACATCATCCTGAGAAAACAACTTCAAACCAGGATCAACAAGGGGAATGGGGACTCATCCCACCACCAATGGCAAGGTCACCACACCCACATGTAGGTGAGGAGTCAGAGGGGGAAGCAGCAGCTGCTGTGAGTGTAGGCAGATGTAGATGTGCTCAATATTCCCTTGCATTAGTTAACAGGCATTACATAGCACACACACTCACTCACCACCTAAGGGGCTAAAACCTTCATCCTACGCACATACATATAGTTGATGCCAGGCAATGCTCACAACCTTTACCTACCCATGTAGTGGCTGTGTACTCTTGACATTAGACAGACTCTGCCCTGAAATAAACCCAAACCAAGTTCTGGACTTACAAGGTAAGTCTTGAACCTGTAGTGTTAAACCAGAATTGGGTAATAATACAAACAAATGGCATACCTCTGCATGTTCTTACTTGCTCATGTAAGTAAGTAAATGAGAGTTGATTGTTTTTTACAGCAACGACTTTCAAATGTAACAGCAGAGACTTGTGTGACCACATATGTCCTCTATCAGGTAATAGTCCTCAGGTATCAAAGATTCATACGGATACTTGTCAAAAGTACTGATGGTCAACGAATGTCCTCAGTCTGTCTTCCTACTTTTGTACTGGAAACTCATTAAAGAGAGAAGTTAGAAAGTAATGAGACAAATTTCAGTTTCAGACTTCATGACCCTCAGAACATTCTGATGCAAAATTTTTTTTGATTCAGTCAACTGTATTACTTTCCAACATCAAAGTACGTGAAGAGCACAGTTAGAAAAACAGCCTCACAAACATAAATTTAATAAGCACTAAGGCAGCTATGCACCCTGATCATCAGACACAAAAACTTATGTATGCCTGAATTCAAATGATATTAAACAAGGATATGGCACTGATATCATTTGCACAGGGTGTTTTGGGGGGCAGAAAGCCTACGCTGACACAAAAGATAAGACAGTGTAAGAAACAGGCAAACATTTGCCTAAAGTAACAAATGACCAGTGTAACTGAGGCAAACACTGTAACTGGTGTGTGTGTGTGTGTGTGTGTGTGTGTGTGTGTGTGTGTGTGTGTGTGTGTGTGTGTGTGTGTGTATGTGTGTGTGCGCGTGTCTGTATGGGCCCTCCAGCATGGTTGAGTTGGCAGTTCTTTGTTGTCATTCCTGACCAAGAGACCTGGTTCTGCCAGGAGTTGGACTGGCATGTCCATGCACTGTTGCTGCCTGAATATGAATGATGTCTGCTGGATGACGTCTCCTCACAAGGACAGTCAGGACCACAGCCCCATGGTCTGCCACATCTGAGAGTGGATACTTCAACCAGTGAAGGAGCAGTGGAAGTAGACCCACTATGGAAGTGTGATCTGGCATGGCCACGTCATCTAACATCAGATGATGTTGCTGATCTACGCCTATGTGGAAGCTATCCCCCTCACAGCTGACGTTCCTTCACAGACACTGCCTGTTCCAATGTGTCATTCATCTGATCAAAAGAATCGGCAACATGGTGGAGGCAGTCACAGAAGTCAGCCCATGCAACATCTAGTAACAGTGACCTGAGAACACTTCAGCAAGAACTTGCACTACTATTCTATCTGTTGTTCATTAGGTCATATAAATACGGGGAGATTCCTCAAGATTGGAGACATGCACTTATTAAACCTGTCTTTAAGGGAAAGGGGAGTAGGGCAAACCCAGAATCATATAGACCCTTAAGTCTACTTTCATGTTGTGGAAAATTAATGGAGAAGGTAGTATTGAATAAATTATTGTCAGAACTACATAGGTTGGGACTAGAAACCATATATCAGCATGCATATGTTGAAAATAGATATATTGCCACTTGTAACATGATGTTATACAAGAATATAATAACAGTTATGAATGGAAACGTGCTATGATGTAATTTATATAGACAACTTCGCCGTTTGACAGGGTTATTCACAAAACACTGATCAATAAGTTAGTACAACTAGGCACCGATGTACTCTTGATAAGATGGATAGCTGCATGGCTTACAAATAGGACGTGGCAAGTAACATAACTGGGCAGGTGAAATCCTTGGTTACAGTCAGGGTGTCCCACATGGCTGTATTTTAGGCCTTTACTTGTTTAGATTGTATCTTTCAGACCTTACTTTTTCATCTGTGGTGTTCTACAGTCTATATGCAGATGACCTAAAATTGGGTAAACTGGTTACAAGTGTTACAGATAAGGCATGTCTGCAAAAGAACTTGACTAAATTGACCATTTGGGCACAGGAGAATAATATGCTGATAAATTCATAAAAGACTAAGCATATGAGATTTGGGAGACATAAACTGAAAGGTGAATATTTAATACAGCACACAGTGATTGAAACTGTAGACTCATTTAAGGACCTGGATATATGGGTAGATTCAGATATGATATTTGCTAATTATATCAACCAATTGGTTAATGATAGTTATAGAACTATAGGCTGTATAAAAAGATTTATAAAGTCTAAGAAATCAAACATAATGAAGTCATTTTTGTTAGTTATATTAGACCCATACTTGAGTATGGAGTAACAATATGGAAACCCTGTAGGAAAACAAGCATGAATAAACTGGAAGGAGTATAGCAGAAATATACCAAGGGCATCTATGGATGTAAAAATCTAAGCTATTATGAAGGACTAAAATATCTGAACTTGTACAGTGTCTCTTACAGATATCTAAGAGGAAATCTTATTCAGGTATATAGGGCGTTTGGGACAGCTACCCGTGGGAATGTTTGGGGTTATCAAAAAGTAGCAAAGAATCATCAGACAACCTATTTAGAATATTCTATAGGAATGAGAAGTGCACTAATTGGTTCTCTGACAGAGTAACTGATGCATGGAACAGACTACCAAATTACATTAAAGCAAGTACTAGTTTAGATATTTTTAAGAACAGCCTGGGCATTTATTATGGGAACAAGTGTTTTGATATATTGGCAAGCTAGAGAGGCATTTATGCCCATGCTTGAAACATTTGTATGTATGTATGCATGTATGTATGTATGTATGTATGTATGTGTGTATGTATGTATGTATGTATGTGTGTATGTATGTATGTATGTGTGTATGTATGTATGTATGTGTGTGTATGTATGTATGTATGTATGTATGTGTATGTGTGTATGTATGTATGTGTATGTGTGTATGTATGTATGTATGTGTATGTATGTATGTATGTATGTATGTATGTATGTATGTGTATGTATGTATGTGTATGTGTGTATGTATGTGTGTATGTATGTATGCATGTATCTACAACCCTAATCATAGCTCTGGAGTAGCTATTGGCACATGCTTGTGCCTCCATGATGGACCTAAGCATAGGTTGATTGGCATGGGAAGACAAACCTGCATCAGGTGAGGATGGAGAGCAGGCTTCCTACAAACACCCCCTAACAACACTCTTCTGTGGCACCTTGCCCACACTTTGGCTACGTCCATAGTTAATGGGTACTGAAGCCGCACAGGAGTATCACTCTCCACCTGTCCCAATATCTCAAGGCTCACTGGAAGGTGTTGGTGTAGGCCTACTAGCTGTGTCTGATGGAATTACAGATGAAGGTTAAATGTCAGTTAGTGATAGATTCACCCTCTGCATCCCCTACTGTGCCTCTGATTTGCCACAATCATTATCAGAGTCTGCTGATACACTGAAATCAGGTGGTGGATGTCCCACATTTCCACTGTCAGGATCACCTGTGATAATTAGCAATAAACACAGGAATACATTAACACCTACACTACTGTAGTCCGATATATGCTAACAAGATAACAGTGCTGCCACTATTACAGACAGTAAAGCAATACACACAACAGTCCTGACACCCACATCAGAAAATAAAAATGCCTTTTAACTCCTCATCAGTAGTGACAAACAATGTTTAGCTTATATTTTTGTAGATGTGATGGTCCTGTAAAAAGTTAAGCAAAAGGTGAGGACACCAGCATCACAGTGAAGATTAACACCTGGGGTTTAAAATATTGCCTTTTATATGTCAATTAATGAAGAACTTGGAGGACACATCCAGGCCAAGCCCATGTATAATCAACCTGAATGTTTTAACTTTATCAAAGATGTATCCACCCAATAAATACAGTTAAAAATGTTAAATAGAAATTATATTTGCTGTTAATATTTTGCTTTCCATTTTCTGTCAATAGTTTACTATCCAAGACGTATTTAACAACTGATATAGTTAAGCCTATCTGGAAGCTCCTTCTGGGACATACTTGTCCTCTCTGAAACAGCAGCACCAACATCAATAACATGCTGTTGTCCACTTCCCTGTGATCTGTCTGCATCCCTGACAGTGGACAAGAACTCTTCATTTGATGTCAGTGGTGGCTCTGTAGCAGGTCACCACCAATAGCCATATAGTCACTAGTCACTCCAGCTGCTCCCCTCCTGGCTGATGAAATCACGTCAGTGGCCCTATGGCACAGCTGGTCATATGTCCTGCTGTGTCTTCACTCTGCATTAACATTGGCTACTATCTGCTGCCAAATTTACATTCTGCCAGATATATCTCCACACCCCCTCTCAAGCAGAAAGGAACCATGTCATCTACATGCTTCCACAATTAGCTGACTATACAGTCAGGTAAGCGTAACCTCCACCACAGCTGTTAACAATTGGGTTCCTATTAGAACTCCGAAAGCTTAAAATAGCAAACAACCTAAAGATCAGAAATGCCGGATCTCGGTCTGCTTTTTGTGAGATCATGGTTCAGTGAGGATTGGAATATCTGCCCTTTCCTCACTGTAGTGTGATCACAGAGTTGGTATATATATATATATATATATATATATATATATATATATATATATATATATATATATATATTTATCTGGGGATAACGTGCTCAGGATCCTGCATTTTTGACCTTTAGGTTGTTCGTGTTTTTGGATATTTGTTTATGTAATATAGATTGTAACAGTCAACTTCTACTCCCAGGAAATATTTGGGAGTGTGGATTGTTATAGTGGTGCAGGTGTTTATCTCCCAGTCAGAAGGTACAATGTTTGATTCTCACATTTTGAAAGGGAACTTGGCTAGCTTAAAATGGCCTCCAAAGCAGCTGGCCTAGTACTTATCTATGAAACTGTACTGTAATGCGTCTAGGTCTGAGTATGTAATATCATTTGCTGTTAAGTCTACTCAGTGCTGGACATTGTTTCTGAGGTTTCTAACATAGTTAAAGAATGTCTTGTTATCCTTCAACTGGGTGGCTGTTTTTATCTCATATTTGGCTTTTTGATTTCATTGGGGTCTGGATTTCCTTGTTCAAAAGCATTTCTGTATATTGAAAGTTATTTTTTTTGTTTTGCATTCAGTACATTTTTTCTTTTATTATAGCACCTGTTTATATTAGGGTCAGGGTGGTTATTTTTGAATCTGGCATTGTAATCATTTCTGAGGGAGAGAAATGCATCTGTGCAATGTATTTACATGTGCTTAGAAGTTTCCAGTTAAGAATTTCAGAAAAGCAGTGTGGTTCATACCTCTCAACCTCTTAGAATAACAAATCTGGACAGAGCATGGGGTGGGATTGGGGGTGGGGGGATCAAAGGCTCAATAATAGGAATACATTTTAAATATTACTATTATAAAGTTAAAATTTTGATAGACGTAAAGGTTTTGCATTAGCATACATTTTCTGAATAAGTCTGAAAGTCAAATATGTCTCACTGATCTGTCAGAAAACCACAAAATGTATATGGAACAGACCAGAACTATGAGGCAAATATCTAGACATGCTGCTAAAGTTTGGACACCAGAGAGGTATGCTGGAGATCTCAAGATGGAAGTTTTTTTTTTAAATTAGCCAGGTCATCACTCAGTTTTAGTAGATAAGCCTGTGCACAACTTCTGAATACTGATGTATTCAAAGCTGATTCAGAATTCAGTCTTGTGTGGAATGTGAATGATTTTCAGCATTTCTCTCAACTGTCTAGATTTTTGCAGAACATCCAGATCTTTGCCTCATACTTTTAACCTGCTCCTCATAAAATGTTTGGTTTTCTGAGAAATTACTGAGTATTGAAGTCACTAATCAATGATATACATTTGATTTTCTGACTTCATATCCTTCAGAAAAATGCATGTTACTGCAAAAAATCTATGACTGTATCAACTTTCTAAATTTGTAATTGCAAAATGTAAAATATGCCTTCATTTATGTGCCCTTGTCACCCATTGTTGTAAGCTTTGTTCAGATTGCTTGCCCTAAGAGTTTAAGGGTTATGGTTGTAATCTGATTTGACCATAGAGAACATTACAGTTGGTGGGGTGCAAAACTGGCCCATGCTGGTAATGACCAAATCTCAGTGCTTGTTTTATTGCCTGAGGTCATTGACATTTTTATTATCATTAATGAGTATTTATTGATAGGCCATGATACTATCTTATCCAGTGACCTATTATCTCATAATGACAGGATAATTCTTATGTGGATGCCAAAAAGCCATCCATGTCTACCTGAACAAGTACACTATTCCTCTTCTACCTTGCATATTTTCTTGATTACACTAATGGTTTGGTTGTGTGTTTATGTTAGCATGTGTGCATGTGTGTGTGTGTGTGTGTGTGTGTGTGTGTGTATGTAATAGATCTGTCTTTGTGTGTATATGTGCATATTACATATGTGTGTGTGTGTGTGTGTGTGTGTGTATGTTTATATGATTGTGTGTGTGTGTGTGTGTGTATATATATATATATATATATATATATATATATATATAGTATATCTGTGTTTGTGTGTATGTATGTTTGTATATATTATATATGTGTGTGTGTGTGTGTGTGTGTGTGTGTGTGTGTGTGTGTATATACCAAAGACATTGATATATGGAGGTGCCAAGCTTTGCAGTGAACGGAAAGTGCTTCAACATCCAGTACAGTGACACCATTTGGTTGAAGCAGACAGGTATTTGACAGGTGTGTGAGATGGACAATCTCTGAGTAAGGAAATATGTCCTTTCCATAAGGCATGTGTGATTGCAGAGTTAGTATTTGTAATTAACAAGGGGTGTGGGGGGAAAATTAGTAGGGCATATAATGTATTGCATGATAACTCTAGGAATCAGAGGAGGTTAGAAAGGCCACAAAGAAACAAGGAGAGGATATATCTAAGGCTCCCAAATATGCAACAAAGTCAAGAATATTTAGGATTTTTGCTTGGAGGTATTTACATAGGTATTTTAATACCCCAAGCAGACTCAAAGAATGTTTTCTCAGATAGATTGCAAATATTGGAGATTTGATAGGGAAGAATGAGATAATTGGGAACATATATTTGGGAGTACAGTGAGCTGGCAGACTTTAAAAATTCATTGCAGACTTCTCTTTCAAAAATAATGCATCTGGCGTCAGGCAGTCATCACAAGTTCCCTCACCAGTTGGATCTCCTCACAGGACAAGAGGACTGTCATGCATCCCCAGTTGTCCACTCTGCAGTTAACACTGTGGGTAATAGGATTTTGATCCCTTTCAGGCACCTCATTTCTGATGATATGTTTAGGGTTTTACAGGAGGCAAGGAAACCCTCAGTCAGAAAATCTTCATGGTTGGCCTATTATTCTACGAAAGCCCATTTGTCAGCCATTTCTGCTTGTCTACCCTTGAATCCTCCTTTGACCTCTCATTTTGAGGTCAAACAATTTCTTAAAGGCATCCAGCATATTAGACCTCCAAGAAATCCTATTGCTCCTCTTTGGGGCCTTAATTTTGTTTAGGAAAAATTGACTCGAGGTCCTATGGAGCCTGTATATTCTGCTTCTTTGTGACATTGTACCTAGAAGACTGTTTTCTTGCTGGCTCTTACTTCTACTCAGAAGGTTTTTAAGTGCCAGACTTTTATGACCATTCCTGATTTTTTGTTTTTTTACAAGGACAGGGAGTCCCTGTGTA
>NC_056732.1:1885586924-1885603692 GCF_019279795.1 Protopterus annectens | reverse complement strand
ACCTATGAACCTATGAGCTGTCCTTTAGTCAGTCAGTACAACTACCTTCCTTTTTCCCTTTTCCTCAGTCTGCTAGTGTTAAGGCTCTGCATACCTTGGATTTGCACAGACAGCTCAGGTAATATTTGGAAAAAACTGGGACTATTCATACGTCTGATCAGCTTTTTGTTTCCTGTCATTCCAGGTCTTTGAGTTTGGCTGTTTCCAAACAAACCATCTCTACCAGGATATCTAAGGCCATTTATTTTTGATTTCCATGGCAAATCTCTGTCGTCTTTTGTTTGAGCTCATTCCACTAGGGCTGTTGTCTATGTCGGTGCCTTCTTCAAGGGGTTGGACATCAATTCCATCCTTGAAGATGCTGCATTACAAGTTGGATTTGGTTTGTAGGGCCAGAGCAGGTTTTGTTGAAACTATTCAATGTGGGATTTTTGAGGGATAATCTCAGCCTTCTACCTCACATTCTGTTGTTGAGCTTTTTTACTCTCTGTTCTGTACTGAATGCTGCAACAGTGATACAGAATGACATAGTACAGTTGTGTAAAATCTTACAATAACAGTAGATGTCCTATTGTTCATTGTTGCAGTATACCCCCTCTTGTTTATTCTGCATTTTTTTTTCCTTCTCGATGTGTATGGACCGCTTTGTCCTATGAAGACTTTTCTCTTCTGGAGTAATACAGTTCTAGGTAGTTGCATCCGTAAGTCCCTTTTATGACACGTCTTCTGTGTGGGGAGCATACATGTGATATACGACAGAACCAAGATCTCTTTTCAGCTTACTTATACTGGCCAAGTGATGGGCTGTCCTCAGCAATACATCACTTCTGTACCAAATACTGCACCAGAGAAGAGAGGGACATCAACTGTTATGGTAATATTTTACACAATTGTACTTTCTGTCACTTTGCTCCATCATCACTACTATGCATACCTGTCATCTGTCCAGATTTTACATGAATGGCTAGATTTTTGCCTCATTTTTTTGGTCTGTACCTCATAAAATTTTGATTTTCTGGCAAATCACTGAGGATTGAAGTTACTAAATAATGACACACATTTGAGTTTCAGACTTTATATCCTTCAGAAAATGCACAGTAATAAATCCTGTTATTCTAGCAATTCTCTAAGTTTATAAGAGCAGTATTTAAAAAAAAATGTCTCTATTTTTGGGCATTTATTCCTTATTATTTT
This sequence comes from Protopterus annectens, assembly GCF_019279795.1. Classification (NCBI taxonomy): domain Eukaryota; kingdom Metazoa; phylum Chordata; order Ceratodontiformes; family Protopteridae; genus Protopterus; species Protopterus annectens. The sequence goes on along the minus strand of NC_056732.1, from coordinate 1,885,602,498 downwards.
ATGCTTTGTCCAGATTTTTTTGTGCTAAGAGGTTGAGAGGTATGCTATCATGTGAGTAAGTTGGAATGGAAACAGTTTAAATGTTACCACATAGGACTAATCATCCTCAGACCAGGAATCAGACACTCTTTAGGTACTGCATATTGTTAGAATGATGCTAAAAGCTGTACAGTATCATTTCAGTTATTTATTTATATATAATAACAGAGGAACTAGGAACAGATTCAAACAGATATAAGGTTAAAAGAGAAAGAAGTGTCAAAACGATAATACAATGTAGTAACTCACTAAGATGTAGCATGTACTGTACCTTAGAAGTGCATTTGGCTAGTAGCTGGAAATCAGCAAAAGTAAAATATGAAGTGAAAGGAAAAGATGAATGTATATTAATTTTTAAACTTTGTATCAGTCATGCTTCTACAGATGTATAAACAGCCTGCTCACAAAAATAATACATTTGTTTGTCTAGTAGTATTCAGAAATCAGCACATGTCAAACTAGCAATTGAAAAAGGAACAGAAGAGTGTGTCTACTAATGCTCCAACTTTCTGAAAACACACTTGCTTTCTATGGAATTACTAACAAATCAGAAAGTCACTACACCAGGCTAGTATTCAAAAATCAGAACACAGTAAGACATGAAATGAAATAAAGAGAAATATGGTTTCCACTATTGTTTGCCTCACTCAGATGCTTTCTATAGGTAGACGCCATGTCATTTATTTATTTATTTATTTATTTATTTAAATTTGTTGACCGGGAGTGTCCGACTGGACGTGGGTCCATTTTCAGCGGAGGCCTGGGGAGAAAAGCTCCACAGTAGAATAAACAGACAGTAGTTACATTGGATTACATAGTGATTAACAATTTAACATAGAAATTACTTACAACATATTTACAGATGAAGAACATAGTACATCAGTAGACAACTCGAATCTTTATCTGTGAAGTACATAACAGGCATTAACAAATGTAACAATGAGAAGTTCCAGCTGTATAATAAGTACTAGGCTTATGAGCATCTGAGCTTGCTATCATCAAGGTAGTTAGTGGAGGTGAAAGAAAGGTAGTAGTTGGATGGGGTGGATGATATTAGAGTGGGAGTTGCAAGGGCATAGCCAGCATGTTTTTAGGTGCGCTTTTAATACAGTTTTGAAGTTGGTGCTTGATGGTAAGGAGGTAATTGTGGGTGGGAGTGAGTTCCATAATTTGGCTATGGCGCAAGAGAATAGTGCTTCACCAGCAGAGTTATTGGCTTTAGTGATCTTTTTGTTGCTGGATCTGGTGGTGCGATAGGGTTGGAATAGATTCATAACATTTTTGTAGTTGGTCAGGATTCACAGTCACCACAGAATAAAATATGAAAGAAGATAAACCCTCTGTCTTGTAATGTTTTAAAAGTCTTGCATTGCTGATGTGCTTTGTAGAGTAACAGCAGCTGTCAAGTCGTAAAATGCATGCCTAAAAGGCTGCTTTTCATAGTGGGTAAAATGCACAGATTGCACTAATGAATGGCTCACAGAGAAAGCTGTTGTCAGTACAACTGCAATTTGAGATGGAATTTGGCTCACACTTTTAAACTTCCTGCAGGCACTCTTCTCCCATCCCCCTCAGCTAAAGGTGAGCATGCTCAGAAAGGCAAACCTGAAATGTAAACAAAGGCAGTATCAAAACAAAAAAATCCCTGGGATTGTAGATATTTGATGACTGGATGGGAGGTAAACACCATTAAGAGAGTGAAAAGGGTGGCATTTTAAGTGTGTCTTCTTAACGTTAGGGCTCTTACTGTCCCTAATTAGTCCAAAATGATACAAAAATCACTGAACCCACAGACATTGCAAACATACTGACAGACAGGTTCAGTGAAAATTTCTCCCCTCCCTCCCACCCCCCAAAAGGAGAAATATCTATCCCAGCAGAGTGTAGCCTCCCAATCATCTCAAATGCCGAGGTGAGAGCTGCTCTCTCTAAAGCTAAAAACACAGCATCAATGGGACCGGATGGTGTCCCCGGCTGTGTGCTACATGAACTCAATGAGGAACTAAACCCACACATAAGGCTGCTGTTTAATCTTAGCCTTACCACAGGATACTCCAAAGAGTGGCGACGGCAACTGTGGTCCCACTCCACAAAGGCGGTGCTTCACGACCCTGGTAATTACCGCCCATAAGCTTAACAAGCCTGGTCTGCAAAGCTATGGAGAGGATCATAATGGAACTCATAAATAAAGACATAGGGGACCTACAGACATTGGATCCTACCCAGTTCGGCTTTGTCAAGGGCAGATCATGCCTCTTGAACTTGGTCGACTTTTTGAAACAGTCACCAAGGCCATTGATGAGGGTAAGGCAGTTCACACAGCCTACCTTGACCTTGCAAAAGCTTTCACACAATACCCCACTCAGGTATCATAGAAAAGCTCACCAGCTTAAATGTAAAACCCATATGTCACAAGATGGGTTGCAAACTGGCTCAAGGACAGAACTCACAGGGTTAGAGTTGCTGGTGCCATGTCAGACTCCAAGCGGTCACAAGCGGTGTCCCACAGGGCTCAGTCCTGGGCCCCTCTTGTTCGGCATCTACTTTTCAGAAGTGCAGGCAAACATAGGAGGATTGTGGCTGACAAAGTTTGCAGATGACTGCAAACTGGGCCATAGTTGAAAATCCATCAGACACAGATATCCCTCAGAGAGGTCTCATCGAAACCGGTAACTGGTGCCAGAGGCATGGCCTTAAGCTAAACGCCAAAACATGTATAGTCATACCCTTTGGTAAAACAAGGTAACCCCAAGTTACCACATAGGTGGCAATCCATTAAGCACAGAAGAGGTTATCAGGGACTTGGGGACCCAAGTTGACAGTAACCTTTCTTTTGACACTCACATTGCCAAAGTGGTTAGGAGGACCTTCTACATTGCCCACCTGATTATGGAGGGATTCACATCCAGATCAAGGAGGTCATTGTTCCCCTGTACTCTTCACTTATCAGACCAATGATTGAGTACAATGCCCCATTCGAATGTATCTTACCCGACACCTGCAGCAATTGGAAAGACCCCAAAAGTTCCTCACCAAAAGGATAAAGGGGCTCAAAATATGCCATATGCTGCCCGACTGAAGAAACTCCAGCTCTATTCAGTCGCATACTGTCTGCTCAGAGGTGACCTGTGCCTGACATACAAGGCCATGTCCAACCCGGAATTAATGGACATGCTCCACCTCAAAAAATCCAAATCCACCAGAGCCACAAGAGCAAGAGACTTAAACCTCAACACGGATATAAATAGGATGTGCTGGAGGTACAGATTCATCACCCAGAGACTCCCTATGCTGTGGAACAGAATCCCGGTCCATGTGAGACAGAGCACCTCGCTGGCTCTGTTCAAGAGGAATCTTGACCAGTGGATGGGAGATCGTAGGTTTACCCCGGGATCATCTCTGTATCACTGCTGGACAGAGGCACAGCAAACTAATGGGTATAGTATTCTTCAACCTAAGGGGTGGTGAAAGCCACACAACTCTGGCTAGGCTTATAAATGCCCTAGGGCAGATAGCCTAGTATGAACCTATGAACCTATAAGGTTGTTTTCCTAGTGTTCTCCTGTGTCCCTGTGTTTCTAATTTCCAGAATGGGTGAATAGAGGTCAAGTTTTTTGAGCCACAGTACACTATAAATGTGGTATAGACCTATGATCCTATAAGGCATCTAAAGTCTGTTTTCACTTTAAGGGTGAACACAGAGCATACATGAGACTGTGTATGTATGTTATCTGTTAATAGCAGGAACTGCTGTAAAAGAATACCTTTGGACTGTGATGTCTATGCACATCTGTGATGCTGAATGCTGTTTTTAACAAACTGGAGAAACATCTCATTCTTTATCCTGCTGTATGCAGCATTTACTTTATGCTATGTCTAGAGTTTCCTGTTTCTGTAACATAGTATATCATCAATGCTTCAAGTTTAAATCCAAATAATTCTTTTCCAGAAGAAAGAACAGAATTTGGAGCAGTACATTAAATCAGAGTTGATTCTCAGCTAGAGCGCCTTCTGTGTGGAGACATGCGTGAATGGGCATGCCTTCATTGAAGGTTGTGCATCAGGGCCGACAACTCGGCATGTAAAAATCTACTGCCAATCATTAGTGGACCCGAGTTCTGCTGTGGCGACCCCTAAGCCGAAAGACACAAACATTAAATCAGAGTTTGCCAAGCAGCACAAATTTCTCGAAGGCAAGGAACAGCAGCTGATTCAACAGCTTAAGGATGAAACAAAAACAATTAATGGAAAGATGAAGAAAAACTTGCAGAAAATTGAAGAGAAGAATGAAGCCGTTCAGGGGCAGATGTCAGACATTCAGTTAAAACTTATTCAAAAGAACCCCTTTCTATTTCTCTTAGTAAGAAATGTTTACAGCCTTTTTCATTTTGGGTGGTAGTCATAATGAAATTATTTTAGGGTTCACTTTATATAGCATAATATAGATGTGTGTGTTACCCTGTAGTTAAAAGATAGCCTATGCCACACTGGTTTTACATATCTAGGGACAATTCTCTAAGATCTCAGTTCAAATCCTGCAAGCGTCTGGCTCATGTACTGGGAATAACAGTGTAGGCCTCTTATGCACGTGTGTACAAAATAAGTCTAAGTTTCTGCATACACACAAACATGTGATACAAGAGTATATTTGTCATAAATAAACTGTTTTCTAAACACCTTAAATATTTTAATATTTTGTAGTTAAATTAATTTAAGATGCAGTATAATTAGTTTCTTATTCATTAATTTGAAAGAAAAAGAATCCATTCTCAGTGTTTTAATCCGTTTTGTAGAATCACATCTGTATTCTCTGCAAAGTGACACTCCTTTTTTTAGTTAAGGCCCACACAATTTGAGATCATCATGTTTAAAATTCCCTTCATGGGTAGCTAGCACATCATGTCACATGTATAGCCACTGGTGACTTTATGTTCCTTCCTAATCCATGTTATTAACACAGAAATTCTTTTTCACCCATTAATTGTCCTTCCTCCTGCTATAGTGATTAGCTGTTTTATTACTGGCTGCATATTTATTTTATTTGTGCTTTGATAACAGGGAAACTCCAACTGAGCCAATGGCCCACTTTCAGCAGAGGCCTGGGGAGAAAAGTTCCATGACAATTTCAAAAAAATGTAAACAGTACTTGAGAAATTATATAGAAGGGGAGAAAAGCCTCACAACACGTTAAGTATTTTACAATGAGTTGGGGAGAAGGATTCCACAAAATACACACAAAACAACATTTTACAGTATTCTACCAACATACATATATTTATGATTCTGTACAAAATACAATGTCCTAATTGTCCACTTACACCTTATATTACTTGTAAAATTTTGTACTTTGGAGCTTTTCTTCCTGGCCCTACGCTAAAAAGGGGCAAGCTCAGACAGACTAATACGGTCAATAAACCTCAAATAAATAACTAAATAATTAAATATGGCCACTGTCATCTCAATAAAGGGAGGTTGGCATAATGGTTAAGGTCTTTATCTTACAAACATAAGATGCAGGGTTTGATTCTCACATGGGGTCATTGGCTAGGCTGAAAATGGCCCACAAGGGCAGGTAACCTAGTACTAACCTATGAACCTAAAAGTATCCATTTGTTCAAAGAAAATAATGGACACATGCTTTGCAAATTATCTGTAGTTATAAATCCTAGGTGCAAATATGTAAACCGTATTCTTATTTATTGGTTGATTTATTTGTTAATTGGATAGGTGGGCTAGTCCTTATTTAGCATGACACAGATCACTAGTTAGAGAACATTATCAATTTCACTTCAGATATTTAGTACAGAATCATAAATAGTAGATATTAAAATGTTGGTAGAAGCAATTACTGTAAACAAAAAAGCATGCAAGTTATAAAAATGTCAATAAACCATAAGATGGGTATGACCAGTTTAAGTAACTTGAGCACATAGACAGTCACTTTATTTTAAAGTATAAGCACACTTGGTACCAGCATACAATAAATTCAGCTGGACTTGAGCTTGTCCTTCTAACACCCAGTGCTGTTCCCCAGTACGGAGGAAAATAAAAGTTGTTTACTGTATAAAATGTAACAGTGTAAGCTTGTAACATCTTACACCATATAACCACGAAGGGCTAATGCACTTCAACCCTGACTGTAGGTTCATAGGTGTTTACTGGGCTAACAAACATAAGGGCTTTTTTAAGCCTAGCCATGCATCCCACATCTCTGACAAGTTCTGACACCCTTGATAAGTGTAAGCATGGTTCTGGGAGATAAACCATTTACAGGTTATCTTTGTCCATTAGAGACATAGGTGCCTAACCAGGGATGAACTTCCAGTTTCCCATCTAACTGTCCAAGTTGCAGTTGAATTGGGTTAGGGAGGAACTCTGCTTCACATGGATAGGGAGCCTGTTCCATAGACGAGGTAGTCTCTGGGATACATACCTATCTCTCCAGCAGGTCCTATTTATATTACAGGCAATGTTTAATTCTTTAGAATGGCTAAGTCTGGTTCTGTTTGTTTTGTGGATAAGCAGGAGGATTATCAGAGTGGGGTCTGATAGTGTCCTGCATGCCAGGTATAGAGCTCCCTTCAAAAGCTTGTGGGAGATACAATACAGGGATAGGGCCTTGAGGCAGTCTGCATAGGACATATTACTTATGCCCTGTATTCTTTTAGTGAGGAACCTCTCTGGACATTCCAGTTATTGGATATGCTTGGTTAGGTACATACCAAAGGTGGTATTGTACTCAATGATAGGTCTGATGAATGCGAAGTACAGTGGAACAATGACTTTCTTGGACTTAGATGCCATACCTTTTATACGTTGTGCAATATAGAATGATTTCCTCACCACTGTAGACACATGATGATCAAAGGCTAGATTACTATCTATGTGTGTCCCTAAGTCCCTGAATACTGGGTCAACTCTAAGGGATGTGTTGTCAATATGATAGTTACCAGGGATGGATGACTTCCCAAAGGATACTATTATGCATTTCTTGGCATTTAGTTTTAGTCCATGACTCTGACACCAGCTGTTTGTCTTTGTCAGCCCCTCCTGGAGAACATTTGTGTCAGTGTGAGTTTCAATGACAGCTCCTAATTTGCAATCATCTGCAGATTTAATCAGCCAGAAACCGCTGACATTGACCTTGACTTCTGAGAAGTAAATGCCCAAAAAAAGCAGTCCAAGGAATGATCCCTGAGGAACTCCACTTGTGACTGGCCTATATTTGTAGAGGTGGACTCCCCAATTCTAACTCACTGGGTACTGTCTCTGAGCCAGTTGGTTATCCACCAGGTGACATATGTGTTTATACCTAACCTCTTGAGTTTGTTAACAATACCAGCATGGGGTATTTTGTCAAATGCCTTGGCCAGGTCAGGGTAGGCAGTGTGAATAATTTTGCCCTGATGCATTGCTTTGGTGACCTTCTCAAAGAATTCTACCAGGTTGAGTAGACATGATCTGCCCTTGATGAAACTGAACAGGGTTGGGTCCAGTGTCTGGAGGTTTACTATATTTCTATTGACAATCTCCATGATAATTCTTTCAATGACTACATATAGGACTAGTGAGACTTATGGGTCTGTAGTTTCCTGGGTCTGTAGATGGCCCACCTTTGCACAGAGGGATGACTATTGCCTTTCTCCATTCATGAGGCATGAAGCCTGATTGGAAGCTACAGTTAAATAGTAATTCCAGAGGCCATGATAGATCATGTTTCATGCTATTTAGAAGGCATCCTAGGAGATTGTCTAGGCCCATTGATGCAGTGATGTTCATTGTGTTACACTGCTGCAGTCATTACACTTGGGTTATCCTGCCGTGGCCTGAGTTCCAAAGTCTTGGTCTGGCGTCGGTTGCTTTTGCTTCTTCCCTGACGTCAGTGCGCCAGGGGTATATAAGATGCATCCGATTCCATTTTCTTCAGTCTTTCTTGCCATGCGGTGCCCGAAGCAGAAGCAGTTCGCAAGTGCTGGTCGGCCGACTCCTGAGATTTTCCTAGTCGAATTTCAGATCCGAAGTCTTCAATAAAGCTAAGTACCCTGTTGGGGAAACTTTATTCTTGCCTCAGACCGATGTCAGAAAAAGTTAATAATTGTATTTCTTGTGGGAAGCAAATACCTCATAAGGACTTCCACTCTTATTGTATTCCATGCCTAGGCCCTGATCATGACATCACTAGTTGTTGGTTTTGTGCTAGATTTAACAAACGCACTATAAAAAGATGTTTTGATTTTGCTTTGCACTACTTTGGCAGAAGGTTCAATTATACAATGCCGTCAGATCAGCCGATGACCTCAATATCGAAAAAACACAAAGACAAGGATAAAGACAGGCATCCGAGGTCCAAAACCGATGACAAAAGCTCTTCTAGGTCAGTTGCCGGTTCGCCGGTTATCAGTGAGATGCTTTCGCAGCCCCTGACACCCGCTACCTCATAGCCACAGGCCGCTTCCGACTTCCACGTGGAGGCAGCTAGGCCTCTGGAAACTCAAGGTATTGGGCCTATGGAAACTAATCCCACAGATGGGTCCACTGAGCAGGCATCGGCTTCTGAGAGTGTTTTCAGACCTTCACAACTCTCCATTAAAACAATAGCCAAGACAAAGGTACCATTAAAGACAAAGAAACAAGTACAGCATTCTCCTGGACAGTCTTCCATGCCTAAGAAACAGATGCTTAAAATGGCCGAGTACCTCATTACTCTAATCAGGGGTTCCCATCCCCCTCCTGAGAAAAGGCCTAGGCAGGATACAGACTATGACTCCTCTGATCAGGTTTCCATTTCCTCTGATTACTTTTCAGACCAGGGATACTCTCTACCCCCCTATGGGGACTCTGATGCTGAAGAATCTATTCCTTCAGACTCTCCCCCTGAGGATTATTCCTTAGGGGGAAACTTTACATACCATGAGGGAGCATTTCCATTGGGAAAGCCAGGATTACTCAGAATCCAAGAAAAGTCTCAGGGATTTCCTCTTATTGCCTCAACACAGGCCCCTGGCTATTCTGCCTGTACTAGATATTGTGGATGATGTGTTCTCTGAATCCAGTTTATCTCCTGACTCTTTGCCCCCTGCTCCAGCCAAGCCAGATAGGTATTATAGAGTCCCTGACTCTCACAAGTTTCTTTACAAAAACCCTTCTGCTGATCCACAAACTATTTCCCAGGGTCCAAAAGGGGTTAAGGCTTCAATTGCAAAAAATCCAGTACCCTCTGACAGAGATTCCAGAGCTTTGGATAGATGGGGGAAGAAAGTATACACTTCTGCAACTTTAGCAGTAAGAGCTTTAAATTGCCAGTTTCACATGCTTAAGTACCAACAATATTTAATGGCTCAGTTAAAAAAGAAAATGCTGCAAGCACAGAAGCTCCTGATTGTAAAGAAATGCAGGATTTATTGCATGCAGTTGAACAGGTGGGAAAACATACTCTGCAATGTGGTTTTGATTCTTTAGAGGCCTCTTGTGGAGCTGCAGTTACAGGTTCTGTGATTCGAAGACATGCTTGGTTAAAAGAACAAAGTTTACCTGATCATGTTAAGGCAAAATTATTGGATGCTCCTTTACACATGATACTTTGTTTGGTGTTATGGCAGAAGAGGTGTTAAAAAAAATGGAGGATAAACCTAAATCTATGCAAACAGTCAAAGATTTCTTACAGGTACAGCCACCTCTATTTAGCAGAAATTGGCCAACAAATAATTGGTCCTTTCCAGTATCAGACAGGCCACAGAGAGGCAGATACAGACGCCCAAGACGTAGATCTCAACCCCAAGGCTCAAACAGACAATGACAGTGGGGCATCTCAACCCCAAAATGTGGTGAGGACAAGTCTCAACCTTACAGGAAACATTCACAATGACTTTCCCCTTCGTACACCAAGCACGTCCCTTTTGGAAGCCCCCTTGGGGGAAAACTAGCAGTTTTTTCTCAAAACTGGCAAACAATCACCCAAGACAAATGGGTCCTGAATATTGTGTCTCAAGGTTACAGATTCCACTTTCATACTTTACCAAGGCTAAAAGGAATGCCAAACCTGCCACAAAATCAATGGGCAGAGGCACAAAAACAAATTTCAGCCCTCATGGACACGAGAGCTATTCAAAAAGTACCACAACAGGAACAAGGACAAGGATTTTACTCAAGACTCTTCCTGGTCCCCAGAAAGGACAAGGCCTGGAGGCCCATATTAGACCTTTCAATTCTGAATACTTACCTGGATATTCCAAAATTCAAAATGTTGACATTACAGCAGCTTCTACCCATGCTGGGCAAGAAGGCTTGGCTTGTCACTCTGGACCTCAAAGAGGCATACCTGCATGTCCCTATCAGACAAAATTGCAGAAGATACCTCAGATTCAAAGCTGGTACAATGTACTACCAATTCTCTGCACTGCCCTTTGGCTTATCTACTGTGCCCAGGTTCTTCACAAAGTGCCTGGCACCTGTAATTGCATTTTGCAGGCAAAAAAGAATTCAAATATATCCATACCTGGATGACTGCCTCATTCAAGCAGAGACAAAGGACATTCTTCTACAGCATCTGGCGTTTGTAAAAAGGTTGCTAATTTCTCTAGGGTACACAGTAAATGAAAAGAAGTCAAAACTAGTGCTCTCACAACAGATTATATTCTTGGGTGCCAGCTTAAATACAACGGCCCAGATGGCTTACCTCACGCCAGACAAACAAGTTCAACTAACTCAATATTTTTAATTGCTGGCAGGAAAGTCCCATCTCCCTGCAAGAAAAATTCTGCAGGCCCTGGGATTCATGGCATCCTGCATACTACTAATATCTTATGCCAGACTGCATATGAGGAAATTACAATGGTACCTGAAAAGTGTTTGGACTCAACACTCTCACAGTTTAGAAGCAGTAATACCAATGATTCCTTGCCTACAACAGGAGTTTCGATGGTGGGCACATGCATGTCACCTAAACAAGGGTCAGCCTTTTACCCAACTCATAGCGAGGCAAACTCTAACAACAGATGCTTCGGATTACGCCTGGGAAGCACACATGGCAGGAAAATGCAAGTGGACCACAGACTAGATGCATCTTTACATCAATCAAAAAGAGATGTTAGCTGTTCAAAATGCCCTAACAGCTTTCAAGAACCTTCTACATCCTGGACAATTACTACTAAAGACCGACAACACCACAGTAATGTGGTACATAAACAAGCAAGGGGGCACTCATTCTTATCCCCTATGCAGGCAAGCCATGACCTTGTGGAACACAGCTCTAACGTATCAAGTTCACCTGCAAACACAATTCCTGCCAGGAAAGAAAAATACTCCGGCAGATGATCTAAGCAGAAATATTATGGACCCTCATGAATGGAAATTGAATCCACAAATTTTCAGCATGGTAACGCAAAAGTGGGGAATGCCCAGATATAGATCTTTTTGCCTCCCCACTGAACTGCCAACTACAAAAATTCTGCACAAGGACTTATCACAAACAAGCATGGAAAGTGGATGCTCTTCTGTTCAGCTGGAAAAACCTAAAAGTTTATGCCTTCCCGCCACTGCCTCTCCTTTCAAAGGTACTCCTAAAAGGCAGACAAGAAAAACCAGAGATGATCCTGATTGCTCCAGACTGGCCACGCCAGCACTGGTACCCTATCTTAAGGAACTTGGCTCAAGGCCCACCATGGATTTCACCTCATATTCCACACCTTCTGACTCAACAAAACAATCAGATCCTGCACGGTCAGCTCAAAACACTAAACCTGGCTGCATGACAGATACATTAGTCAAACAGACAACACTTCTCTCTAAACCTGTTATGGATGTCATTTTGGAGACTAGGAGGCCTAGCACCAGGAAAGCTTACTCAGAAAAATGGAAGAGACTCTGCTCCTGGAACCAGGCTCAAAGCCTTGACCCTCTTGTTCCAAACATTCCTCAGATTTTACAATACTTAACTGAGATGCTGTACAGAGGCCTATCCTTCTCATCAATTAAGATCCATGCCTCTGCCATTTCAGCACATTAGAACATGGATCCTCCTTTATTCTCTCATCCCTTGCTAAAGCAGTACCTTAGAGGGGCTAAAAACATAAGACCGCCCCGGAGAGCACCAACACCAACTTGAGACCTCAATTTCGTTTTGGAAAAACTGACCCTACCATCTTTTGAGCCAGCCAATACAGCCGATCTAAAATTTTTATCATGGAAAACAGCTCTGCTCCTGGCAGTAACTTCAGCACGAAGAGTCTCAGAGCTACAGGCATTAATGGCAGTGGAACTTTTTATAATTTTTCATCAGGACAGGGTATCTTTAAGGACAAACCCTACCTTTATGCCAAAGGTGGTATCTAGTGTGGCTCTTAACCAAACCATCCATTTGCCAACTTTTTATCCAAAGCCCCAGAATAAAGGGGAGAAACCTCTGCATTCTTTGGACATACACAGGCAGCTATGCTTCTACTTGGACAAAACAAAGGCTTTCAGGAAGACTGAGCAACTGTTTGTAGCATATGCTGCAGGATCACAGGGCAAGGCTATCTCAAAGCAGACTATATACAAATGGATATGTCACTGTATTCGTTACTGCGACACACAGCATGGAAAATCAGTCCCTAATAACATTAGGCCACATTCCACCAGGGCAACAGCCACTTCTACAGCTTTTCTCAGAGGAGTACCAACCAAGGAAATTTTGGAAGCTGCAACTTGGAGTTCAGTGCACACCTTTACCAAGCATTACCTCCTGCCTCTTTATTCTAAATCCAGAGCAGGATTTTCCACTGCAGTTCTGCAGGGCCTCATAGCCAATCCTAACTCTTTATAGACCAGCCACCCAACCTCAGCTTTGGGATTCTACCCAAGTGTAATGACTGCAGCAGTGTAACACGATGAACATAGTACAGTTTTGCACCTACCATAAATGTAGATGTTCGAGTGTTCACACTGCTGCAGTCCAGGTTACCCTCCCTCCATCCCCTCTGAACTAGCTAGACTTATCTATACCTTTCTATCCTATACAACCTTTGGGGTGTATTTGCTGGTAACTGAAGGTATTGTTTTTATTGTATATTTTTGATTAGCAATATGTATTGCCTACCTACTTGGGGGCACCTGACATCTGGGGCAAGAAAAACTGAAGAAAATGTTGTTGGATGCATCTTATATACCCCTGGCGCACTGACGTCAGGGAAGAAGCGACAGCAACCGATGCCGGACCAAGGCTTTGGAACTCAGGACGACTGCAGGACTGCCTGACGGCAGGATAACCCAAGTGTAATGACTGCAGCAGTGTGAACACTCAAAAATCTACATTTATGGTAGGTACAAAACTGTACTTTCTTGGTCTTACAGAAAGCATTAAGGATCTTTTCCCTAGTGATAGTAGGGGGATTTATATTTATCAGCCAGGAGGTCTGCTGTATTTTCCGGTTTGGTATAGGTGGTTCCATTTACAATGAACTCTGCACACAATTGTGTATTGCCTTTGAGGTTGTAGGCATAGCTGAAGAATGCTTTGTGGTTGTCCTTGGCCTGCGAGGCCAAACTTACCTCAAATTTGGCTTTGGTAGACTTTATTTTTCCTCTGAGTTGTTTGTTTAGTTTGATAAGAGTGGTTTTATCCTGCCTGGTGCTGCACCTCCTAACTTTTGCTGTGATTTTCTTCCTCCTGTTATACAGCCAACTGATTTTGTGGTTACACCTGTAAATGCACTAGTGGCATTTATTTGTGAATGTGGGGGTAAGGCACTACTGGCTAAGCAGTATCTCCCTATTATGCCCCTTAACAGTTTGCATCAGGGCCAGCTGGCCCTTCACCCACCTAAGATACTGATTAGAAAACACAGTTTTTGTTGACATTAAAATATTGTCGGCAAAAACAGGTATAGGACAGTATGTATGAAGTCATTCCTAAAGAGAATTAAAAAAAAATCATGTGTGTGTGCTCTGTCAGTTTAATTTCATAGTTTCTTACTAGGCTATTGATCCTGGACGATCTTATTTTTAGAATTCTAGACATTCAAGACACACAGACACACACACACACACACATATATATATATATATATATATATATATATATATATATATATATATATATGGGTTCACTACACATTACCAAAAACCCATAATACCGACGCCCAGAATACCGAGCCCACATTACCTAATGCCCACAAGCCCGACACTTCACAATACTGATGCCCAGATCATCGAGAGCCCAGAATCTTGAAATTGTCGTCACAACATCACTGAAGAGCAGTTCATGTGATAAGCCAACACCAATTTACAACACCAATAACGCTTGCTACCGGTCTTGCGTTCTAAGTGATATATGTACCCTTCTATAATCAGCACCTCCTTACATTTTTGTGATCAAAGGCGTGGATAAAGCACACTAACAGCCATGCCAGCAATGTCAGCCATTGAACAAATTACATTGTGTTACACCCAGTTTTATACTTCCAGGTCTTTTGACCTATAAGTAACATTGTTACTATATCCGGTAGTGCACTATTTTCCTGATTTACTAGCTTTTACTAACTTACTGACGACATATGTATGGCACTCTTCTACTTCTGCAATTGTAGTCAGCATTTAACCACTACGGTAATTTGGGCGTCAGTATTGTGAAATGTCGGGCTTGTGGGCATTGGGTAATGTGGGCGCGGTATTCTGGGCGTCGGTATTATGGGTTTTCGATAATGTGTAGTGAACCCATATATATATGTATATATATATATATATATATATATATATATATATATGTATATGTATATATATCTATATATATACACACACACACCACACACAGATATATATATATACACAGATTATACATCTACTATACATATATCTGTATCTATCTATATACAGTATCTATATCTATATCTAATCTCTCTCTCTCTCTCTCTCTCTATATATATATATATATATATATATATATATATATATATATATGTATATGGATCTACTTCAGGAGCTCGACTTACCAGAAAACCGAAGCCCAGATACCCAAGATGAAAGAACCAAACAGACCAGGACACCAACTATACAAATCATTAGTCACACTGGGAAAACAGCAAGTTGGCCAACATCACCACGTAGACAAACCACACAAAATTCAACCCACCCCGTACCCCCTTACATAAATATACCAACTCTGAGATCGCACTACAGGTCACCATGTTGGCCAACCAACTCTTTTCCCATGTTAAACTTCCACTGTTTTGCCATTTGGTGCCCTGATCTTTTCGGTCTCTTGTATCTGGGCTTCAATTTTCAGGGAAGTCAGTCTACTGAAGTAGACCCATACATATATATAGTTGATACAAAAAGTTTACACAACCCTGTTAAAATGCCAGGTATTTGTGATTTAAAAAAAAAATGAGACCACAATAAATCATTTCAAAACTTTTTCCACCTTAATGTGACCTATAATCTGTACAATTCAATTGACAAACAAACAAATCTTTTATATAAAAAATAAAAAGCATATACTAAGCTGGTTGCATAAGTGTGCACAATATTTGCCCACTCTTCCTTGCAGAAGCACTCCAAA
>NC_056732.1:1885539424-1885581924 GCF_019279795.1 Protopterus annectens | reverse complement strand
TACAGACCTATTGAAGCAGCCATACTTAACCAGGCCGTGTATACTGTACAGTTGGCAACATATGATCCCTTTGTGGAAGAACGTGCCATCCATTAACCATATATTGGCTGTACTAAGATCTATCAGGTTCTGTACTGTTGTGAACATCACTACCACTGTGTCTGTAGCACTATCACTCATCCTCTTACTAACAAATGCACCGGACTGTGTTGAGAAGTCAGCTACATTAATCTCCTGCAATGTACTGACACTGGCACCTGTACCTGTAGCCTGCTTCATTCTCACTCTCTCCACCTGTTGCAGCAGTGCCTTCCGATTTGGTAGGTTGGGCACTATATTGCTGGATGTGGATGCCAGGGCATCATCAATGATTACACATGGCATGTCGCAGGATAACTCAGATTTCACCTTTAAAGTTGCATACATATGATACCATTCAATCTTGAATGGTTCCCCACTATGGTTATGCCCTACTGTTTTGAGTAGCAGTTCCCCCTCGGGCACACATTGGGTGATAGCCCTACTTTTACACTTCTGGGCACATTTCCATTTGCAGCACCAGTACATTTTCTCCTTGTTTACTTTCTCCTGATTTAATGTTTTCTCCTTGTTTATTTTAACCCCATTTAAGACATACCCATCCAACAGTAGTGCAGGGTGTCCCTTTTGTGACTTGATTGTGGTGTATACTGTGCCGATCGTCCCAGGAGCAATGGCAGGGTTGTCAGCCATGGTTGCAGTGAACATCAGGGCTGTAGTTAACCGCTTGCTTGCAGCGAATGTCAGGCTTGTAACTAACCATAGCAGCCTGTCTGTGGCAGTTTCACATTTGCAAACAGCGTGCTTTTGAACTGCTGACATTTCCGGAATTTGTGCTTTTGAACCGCTGACATTTCTGGAATTCGTATTCTCAAGATACTGAAATACATAATTTCAGTATCTCAAGATTCTCTAGTGAATCCGAAAATATGACACCTTAAATAAACCAGAAATGCTATGATATCTGAACAGCAGATGTACAGGCAAGTATATGAAGAAAGGTTGCAAAACATGAACAGGTAACTATCAGTACACAAATGAAGCGTTCTCTATATAGGTTCTCTATATAGGTTACAGCACATTTACATATAACTGTAACAATTTGATAACAAGGTGTTCTCTGTGCAGGTTGTACCATATGCACAGCTAGCTGTATCAGTGTATAATTAGTTATCCCCAAGTAGGTTATAGCACATATAAACATAACTGTACCAATTTAATAACAAAGTGTTCTCTGTATAGGGTATAACACATGCACAGCTATCTGTATCAATGAAAAATTAGTTATCCACATGTAGGTTATACCATATTTACCCATAACTGTACCAATTTAATAACAAGGTGTTCTCTGTGTAGGTTGTAACACACGCACAGCTAGCTGTATCAGTGTAAAAATTAGTTATCCCCATGTAGGTTAGATTACATTTACAGATAAATGTAACAATTTAATTACAAGGTATTCTCTGTCTAGGTTGTAACACATGCACAGCCAGCTGTATCAGTGTAAAATTAGTTATCCCCATGTAGGTTACAGCACATTTACATGTAACTGTAACAATTTAATAACAAGATGTTCTCTGTGTAGGTTGTAACATGCACAGCTAGCTGTATCAGTGTAAAAATTAGTTATACCTATGTAGGTTATACCACATTTACATATAACTGTAACAGTTTAAAAACAAGGTGTTCTCTGTGTAGGTTGTAACACATGCACAGCTAGCTGTGTCAGAGTAAAAATTAGTTATACCTATGTAGGTTATACCACATTTACATATAACTGTAAAAATTTAAAAACAAAGGTGTTCTCTGTGTAGGTTGTAACACATGCACAGCCAGCTGTATCAGTGGAATATTAGATGTTCATCGTGTTTCACTGTTGCAGTCATTACACTTGGGTTATCCGGCCGTCAGGCGGTCCCGCAGTCGGCCTGAGTTCCAAAGTCTTGGTCCGGCATCAGTTGCTGTCGCTTCTTCCCTGACGTCAATGCACCAGGGGTATAAAAGATGCAGCCAATGCCATTTTCTTCAGTCTTTTTTGCCGCACAGTGCCTGAAGCAAAAGCAGTTCGCAAGTGCCGGTCGGCCGACTCCTGAGATTTTCAAATCCGAATTTCAGAACCGAAGTCTTCTATAAAGCTAAGTACCCCGTTGGGGAAACTTTTTCTTGCCTCAGAATGATGTCACTAAAAGTTAATAATTGTATTTCTTGTGGGAAGTAAATACCTCATAAGGATTTTCATTCTTACTGTATTCCATGCCTAGGCCCAGACCAGGACGTCACTAGTTGTCGGTTTTGTGTTAGATTTAACAAACGCACTATTAAACATAGGTTTGATTTTTCTCGGCATTACTTCGGCACCATGCCGTCAGAACAACCGATGACCAGAATGCATAAAAAAAGTAAGGACATGGATAAGGACAGGCATCCGAGGTCCAAAACTGACGACGAAGCCTCTTCTAGGCTGGTCACCGGTTCGCCAGTTCTCAGTGAGGCGCTTTTGCAGCCCCTGACACCCGCTACCTCAGAGCCACAGGCCACCTCTGACTCCCACGTGGAGACAGCTAGTCCTCTGGAAACTCAAGGTATTGGGCCTATGGAAACTAATCCCTCAGATGGGTCCAGAGCCACTGAGCAGGATTTGGCTTCTGAGGGTGTTTTCAGACCTTCACAGCTTACCTTCAAAACAACTACAAAGTCTAAAACACCATTAAAGACAAAGAGACAAGTACAGCATTCTCCTGGACAGTCCTCCATGCCTAAGAAACAGATGCTTAAAATGGCCAAAGACCTAATTACTCTGATCAGCGGTTCCTATCCCCCTCCTGATAAAAGGCCTAGGCAGGATACAGACTATGATTCTTCTGATCATGTTTCCATTTCCTCTGATTCCTCCTCAGACCAGGGCTACTCTTTTCCCCCCTTTGAGAATTCCCATGCAGAGGAGTCTATCCCTTCAGCCTCTCCTCCAGAGGACTACTCCTTTGGGGAAACCTTACATTCCATGAGCGAGCATTTTCATTGGGAGAGCCAGGATTATTCTTAATCCAAGAAAAGGTTCAGAGATTTCCTTTTATTGCCTCAACACAGGCCCCTAGCTATTCTGCCTGTGTTAGATATTGTGCATGATGTGTTCTCTGAATCTAGTTTAATCCCTGATTCTTTGCCCCCAGCACCTGTCAAGCCAGATAGTTACTACAGAGACCCTGACTCTCACAAATTTCTATATAAAAACCCTGCTGCAGACCCAGAAACTATTTCCCAGGGTCCCAAAGGGGTTAAGGCTTCCACTGCTAAAAATCTAGTTCCCTCTGCCAGGGATTCTAGAGCATTATATAGATGGGGGAAGAAAGTTTACACTTCTGCAACTCTAGCAGTAAGGGCCTTAAACTGCCAGTTCCACATGCTCAAATATCTGCAATATTTACTGTCTTTTTTTTAAAACAGAAAATGAATACTAGCTCAGAAGGTCCTGACTTTAAGGAAATGCAGGATTAATTGCATGCAGCTGAACAAGTGGGAAAACATACTCTGCAATGTGGATTTGATTCATTAGAGGCTTCTTGTAGAGCCCCAGTCACAGGATCTGTCATTCAAAGGCATGCTTGGCTAAAAGAACAAAGTTTACCTGATCATGTTAAGGCAAAATCACTTGATGCTCCCTTACAGCATGATATCTTGTTTGGTGTGAAGGATGAAGAGGTATTAAAGAAAATGGAGGATAAAGCAAAATCTATGCAGACAGTGAAAGATTTTTTACAGGTACAGCCTCCTAGATTATGAGAAATTGGCCTTCAAAAAATTGGTCCTTTCCAGTGTCAGACAGACCACAAAGAGGCAGATACAGACGTCCAAGAGGCAGATCTCAGCCCCAAGGTTCTTACAGACCACGACAGTGGGGTACTCCAACCCCAAAAGGAGCAGAAGACAAGTCACAACCTTACAGGAAACAGTCTCAATGACTTCCCCTTTCAAATGCCAAGCACTTACCTTTTGGCAGCTCCCTTAGGGGGGAAACTAGCACTTTTTTCACAAAATTGGCATACAATCACCCAAGACAAATGGGTACTTAATATTGTGTCTCATGGTTACAGGTTCCACTTTCACACTCTACCATGGCCAAAAGGAATGCCACACCTGCCACAAAATCAATGGGCAGAGGCACAAAAACAAACTACAACACTTATGGCCATAAAAGCTATCCAAAAAGTACCACAACAGGAACAAGGACAAGGATTCTACTCAAGACTTTTTCTTGGTCCCCAGAAAGGACAAAGCTTGGAGACCCATACTGGACCTATCTATTCTAAATACTTACCTGAATATTCTGAAATTCAAACTGTTGACACTACAGCAACTTCTTCCCATGCTGGGCAAGAAGGCTTGGCTGGTTACTCTGGACCTCAAAGAGGCATACCTGCATGTCCCAGTCAGACAAAATTGCAGAAGATACCTCAGATTTATAGCTGGCGCAAAGCATTACCAATTCTCTGCACTGCCCTTTGGATTATCTACTGCGCCCAGGGTCTTTACAAAATGCCTGGCAATAGTGATCGCATTTTGCAGACAAACAGGAATTCAAATATATCCTTATTTGGACGACTGCCTTATTCAAGCAGAGAACAAGGACATTCTACTAAAGCTCCTGGCGTTTGTAAAAAGATTACTAATGGGCCTAGGGTATACAATAAACGAAAAGAAGTCAAAACTAGTGCCTTCTCAAGACGTGACATTCCTGGGTGCAAGCTTAAATACAACTGCCCAGATGGCTTATCTCACTCCAGACAAGCCAAGACAACTGACTCAGTATTTTCTTTGATGGCAACAAAAACCCAACTCCCTGCAAGAAACATTCTGCAGGCCTTGGGGTTCATGGCGTCATGCATACTACTAATACCATATGCAAGACTGCACATGAGGAAGCTACAGTGGTACCTAAAAAGTGTTTGGACTCAACACTGTCACAGTTTGGAAACAATAATACCACTCATCCCCTGCCTACAACAGGAGTTTTAAGGGTGGGCACAGGCATGTCACAACAAGGGACAGCCTTTCACTTTACCCACAGCCAGGCAGACACTAACAACAGATGCATCGGATTACACCTGGGGAGCACACATGGCAGGAAAATGTATCCAGGGCAAGTGGCCCAAAGAACAAATGCATCTCCACATCAATCAAAAAGAGATGCTAGCTGTACAAAATGCCCTGACAGCTTGCAAGGACCTTCTGCATCCAGGACAACTACTACTAAAGATGGACAATACCACAGTAATGTGGTACATAAACAAACAAGGGGGCACTCATTCCTACCCCCTCTGCAGACAAGCCATGACTTTGTGGAACACAGCACTGACCTATCAAGTTCATCTGCAAGCACAATTCCTGCCAGGAAGGAAAAACACTCTGGCAGACGACTTAAGCAGAAACATCCTGTATCCTCACGAGTGGAAATTAAATCCACAAATATTCAGCAGGATAACACAAAAATGGGGGTGCCCGGATATAGATCTTTCTGCCTCCCCTCAGAACTGCGAATTACAACAATTTTGCACAAGGACTTACCACACACAAGCATGGAAAGTGGATGCTCTTTCAATCAGCTGGAAAACCCTAAAAGTTTATGCCTTCCCTCCATTGCCTCTCCTTTCAAAGGTACTCTTAAAAGCCAGACAAGAGAGGCCAAAAATGATTCTCATTGCCCCAGACTGGCCACGCCAGCACTGGTACCCAATCTTAAAGAACTTGGCTCAAGGCCCAGCATGGATTCTACCTCAAATTCCTCACCTTCTGACTCAACAAAACAATCAGATCCTGCACAGCCAATCCAAAACCTTAAATCTGGCTGCATGGCAGATATCTTAGCCCAGCAGTCAGCATCTCTCTCTAAAGCTGTTATGGATGTCATTTTTGAGGCCAGGAGGCCCAGCACAAGGAAATCCTATTCAGAAAAGTGGAAGAGATTTTGTGCCTGGAACCAGGCTCTAGGCTTTGACCCTCATGTACCAAATATTCCTCAGATATTACAATACTTAACTGAGATGCTGGACAAAGGCCTATCCTTTTCATCTATTAAGATCCACGCCTCTGCCATTTCAGCTCATTACAACATGGAGCCTCCTATTTTCTCTCATCCATTACTAAGGCAATACTTCAGAGAGGCTAAAAACATAAGACCGCCCCGGAGACCACCAGTACCAACTTGGGACCTCAACTTTGTCCTGGAAAAACTAACTTTACCACCTTTTGAGTCAGCCAATTCAGCAGAATTAAAATTTTTGTCATGGAAAACAGCTCTGCTTCTAGCAATAACTTCAGCACGAAGAGTCTCAGAGTTACAGGCATTAATGGAAGTGGAACCTTTCATCATTTTTCACCAAGACAGGATTTCCTTAAGAACTAACCCTACATTTATGCCAAAGGTGGTCTCCAGTGTGGCTCTTAACCAATCAATTCACTTGCCAACATTTTATCCAAACCCTCAGAATAAAGGGGAGAGACTTCTGCACTCATTGGACATACACAGGCAATTACGTTTCTACTTGGACTAAACAAATGCTTTCAGGAAAACTGAGCAACTGTTTGTAGCATATGCTGCAGGATCACAGGGAAAGGCTATTTCAAAGCACACTATTTCAAAGGGGATAGGACAATGTATCTGTTTCTGCTGCACACAACATGGAAAAACAGCGCCAAACAACATTAGGCCACATTCGACCAGGGCAACAACCACTTCAGCAGCCTTTCTTAGAAGAGTACCAACCAAAGATATCTTGGAGGCTGCAACCTGGAGTTCAGTGCACAACTTTACCAAGCATTACCACTTGCCTCTTTACTCTAAATCCAGAGTTGGTTTTGCCACTGCAGTTCTGCAGGGCCTCATAGCCACTCCTGTTTATAGATCCAGCCACCCAGCCTCAGCTTTGGGATTCTACCCAAGTGTAATGACTGCAACAGTGAAACACAATGAACATAGTACAGTTTTGTACCTACCATAAATGTAAATGTT
This sequence comes from Protopterus annectens, assembly GCF_019279795.1. Lineage (NCBI taxonomy): Eukaryota > Metazoa > Chordata > Ceratodontiformes > Protopteridae > Protopterus > Protopterus annectens. The sequence continues at coordinate 1,885,574,879 of NC_056732.1, read as the reverse complement.
CGAGTGTCTTCATTGTTGCAGTACAGGTTACCTTCCCTCCATCCCCACTTTCTTAACTGGGACCTGTCTATACCTTTCAATCCTATACAACCTATGTGGTGTATTTGCTTGTGACTAAAGGTATTGTTTATCTTTTTATTTATATGTTTTATTAGCAATTTGTATTGCCTACCTATTTGGGGGACACCTGACATCTGGGGCAAGAAAAACTGAAGAAAATGGCGTTGGCTGCATCTTTTATACCCCTGGCGCATTAACGTCAGGGAAGAAGCGACAGCAACCGATGCCAGACCAAGACTTTGGAACTCAGGCCAACTGCGGGACTGCCTGACAGAAGGATAACCCAAGTGTAATGACTGGAACAGTGAAGACACTCAAACATCTACATTTATGGTAGGTACAAAACTGTACTTTATCCCATGTAGGTTATAGCACATTTACATGTAACTGTAACAATTTAATAAAAAGGTGTTTTCTGTGTAGGTTGTAACAGATGCACAGCTAGCTGTATCAGTGTAATAATTAGTTATCCCATGTAGGTTATAGTACATTTACATATAACTGTAGAAATTTAATAACAAGGTGTTCTCTGTGTAGGTTGTAACACATGCACAGCTAGCTGTATCAGTGAAAAATTAGTGATCCCCATGTAGGTTACAGCACATTTACGTATAACTGTAACAATTTATTAACAATGTGATCTCTGTGTAGGTTGTAACACATGCACAGCTAGCTGTATCAGTGAAAAATTAGTGATCCCCATGTAGGATATAACACATTTACATATAACTGTAACAATTTAATAACAAGGTGTTCCCCGAGTAGATTGTAACACATGCACACCAAACTGTATCAGTGTAAAAATTAGATATCCCATGTAGGTTATAGTATATTTAAATATAACTGTAGCAATTTAATAACAAGGTGTTCTCTGTGTAGGTTGTAACACCCACACAGCTGGCTGTATCGGTGTAAAATTAGTTGTCCACATGAAGGTTATAACACATTTACATATAACTGTAACAGTTTAATAACAAGATGTTCACTGTGTAGATTGCAACACATGCACAGTTGCCTGTATTAGTGTAAAATTAGTTATTCCCATGTAGGTTATAGCTCATTGACATATAACTGTAACAATTTAATAGCAAGGTGTTCTCTGTTTAGGTTGTAACTCATGCACAACCAGCTGTATCAGTGTAAAAATTATCCAATGCAGGATTAGTTATCCCATGTAAGTTATAACCGTAAGAACTGAATAAAAAGGTGTTCTCTGTGTAGGTTGTAACACATGCACAGCAAGGTGTATTAGTGTAAAAAGTAGTTACCCATGTAGGTTATAGTACGTTTACATATAACTGTAAGAATTTAAGGTACTTATGTATTATCGCAACCAGATTTGCAAAGACACTTAATTCTTTATGTTACTGTGAAAGTGGGAATGTTAACCTGAAAAGGGGTGTATTGACAAACTAAACACTTTTTGGTCACAGCAGGCATGAGGCAGCCGGAGGATTAATGGTGGATTTTTGTACTCCTCCATGGCGCCCCTCATGTCCTCTGTGAAGTCCGTACTGGCAGACCGCTGCACAAAGCTTGCATTTCTCATTAACGATCCTGTTTCCAGTGCATGGGGTTCATTGTAAGGAATGGGATTAAGTGTTATTGAAATCCAGCACAGCATGTAGCAACTGCCGTGTCATACACAACTACATTTCATTACAGAGGAAAAAGTAACAGAGTGACTTATCACCGCAAACAGAATGAAAATGTTAAATCAGTAAGTGTGACTTAAAAGTGAATGAATGTGCCTTGTCAGAGGCTAGCCTGTAACAGAGTTGTGTGACAACTGCTGAGATACCTGCCTAAAGAGATTTTAAAATGAAGTGGTTCAGTTTGTCTCAATGAGCCATGTTCCCGATTCCTTGTCTTGCTGCGAAAGTGGTGACTTTCATGATTTGTGGCAGTCAGGTGTATAGGTCTGCAGGGGACGTACCCAGGAAAGAGTATTTCAGCAGTTATTCCTCTTCCCCTGTGAAAAATTATGTGACACAGTAACATTTACAGAGTTTGCATACCCTTGATAGGTTTACAGACATGGTTTCTTGAAAACAGTAGAAAATGTGGGTCTTCGTAAATCTGGTTGTGATAATACGTAAGTACCGAATTTAATAACAGGGTGTTCTCTGTGTAGGTTGTAACACATGCACAGCCAACTGTATCAGTGTAAAAATTAGTTATCCCATGTAGGTTATAGCATATTTACATATAACTGTAACAATTTAATAACAAAGTGTTCTCTGTGTAGGTTGTAACACATGCACAGCTAGCTGTATCAATGTAAAAATTACATATCCTATGTAGGATATAGCACATTTACATATAACTGTAAGCTGTTTTAAAGTGCATCTATTGCTGAGCAAATGTATAGATAATGTGCTTTTCTCTGCTTAATCTGCTCCCACATATCTTTTTCTCCTTACTAGGAGCTCTATACTATATTGTCAGCCCTACCCAGCCCATCCACCCTATTGAATGGCTGACAATGCCGGGGACTATTGCTCGCATAATACAGAAAATCTAAACAAACCTTTTTCCTGAAACCAGCATGGAAACAAAGTTTATACTCTCTCTAACAATTATTTCTGATACGTTTAGGGGCATAGCTCTCTATCGCACTGCTTGGGGGGGGGGGGGTCCGCAGCACTGGCAGAGACACAGTAGGCCTTCTTCATTAATCCTGCAGCTAAGCCAAAGGGTAATTGGTAAAAACTGCAGCCAAAGTAAAGAAAGTTAGCTCGATACTCATTGTTGCCTCATAGCTAGAGGTTCTCCCATTCGAGTCTCGGCTGAAGTGCGTGGAGTGCCTTCTGTGTGGAGTTTGCATGTCCGCCCCATGGTCGAGTGGCATTCTGAAAGACATGCGTGAATGGGTGTGCCTTCGTTGAAGGTTGGGCATCTAGCTGGCAACTTGGCATCGTAAAATTCTACTCCCAATCATTAGCGGACCGGAGTTCTGCTGTGGCGACCCCTAACCGGGAAAAGCCGAAAGACAAACAACAACTTTTAATTGGTAAACATACATATAACTTACTTTTGGCATTACTTTTGCATAGCTAGTCTCCCCTACTAAGATCAAACAGATTGTCTCTGCAGCCTCGAGGTCTGCTGGACCATCTCCATTCACCTAGCCTGTCCCCATTTCCCACCAGCCCCCACTATGTCTACATTTATCCTAACCCCTCATCACCTGACCACACCCTACACCAATCAGCTACTCCACATAATTATCTACAACCCACCCCCTACTCTGACTCCCTCCCCTTATCCTGCACTACAGCTACTAGTTACACCCTTTCACCCACCACTACACCTCTATCACCCCATAGCCTGATACCCAAACATCAATCACAGATCAATCACAGATGGCATGCATATTACACTAACATCCCTCTCACTATTCCTCACAACACTAGCCTACATCACATCCATACATACAAAAGTACCACTAGACAACACTACATTCCACACAACACATATTTCCACATCTACAATAGTGCACACAAACTTTTTCATCTGCTCTACAATATCTGATGACACCACAATACTATATATGCACAAGGTCTACTTACCAATATATAACACTAGAAAGATAACACCTAAATCCAGCATAGAACTAACTCACACAATCAAACACATTCTATCTATCTCAAAGAGGCATATTCTCTCAGGAGATATATACCCAAACCCAGGTCCACTCAAAGCTACACTCACATCTAAACAGACGTCTCATCTATTAATTCTTAAAAATCAACACAAGGAGTATATCTAACAAACTACATGGATACATGGATGCATTCATAACCCACTACACTCCTAACATATTGACCATAACAGAAACATGGCTAAAACCCATCCCCCAAAATGAAGAGATCCTTCCCTCCAGGATACAATATCTTAAGACTAGATAGAGTGGGTAGAAAAGGAGGCACAGTCACAATTCTCTTTAAAAACACATTAAACCTCAAACCTCTTCAAAACCCTCTAACTAAATGTAATAATGCTGAAACCCTTGTGTTAGTCCTATATATAAACAAAACAAAAAACATTAACATTCTCTGTTGTTACATCCCTCCAGGAAATAACTCTCATATAAATGAGGAAATCTTACAATGGACAAGAGGTAATCTCCCACATGAAACAATCCTACTAGGTGACCTAAATACTGACTGGTTAGCCTTTAATTTCAACAGCCCCACTAACCACATAAATCTTTATGGGTTCTCTCAGCTTATTCAAGAACCCACTAGAGTAGACATAAAAATCCCCAAAACAATCCATCCTTGATTGGACATTGGTCTATATCCCCAAGCAAAACTATCAGGCTGTCTACCAGACAGTCTTAGTGACCACCTCCCCATATTCCTACTATGCAAATGAACAAACATACCCAAGCCCATAATTTATAGACAATTCTGACATGACCACAGCATAAACCATGAGGACCGAAACTTTATTCTAAACAATGCAACTGAGAGCCACTACAATTCCTTGGATTAGACCAGCCAGTTGACAACTTTAATAGTACTTTCATAATGCCCTTAATAGAGTTACCTCCATTAGGAAAATTAAACTTAAGACTAACTATGCACCATGGCTAAGTAGGGACACAAGAACCCGACTAAAGTCCAGAGATAAGGCCTGGAAAATCTGGAAGAGGTACACCACCCTAACCAAACAAAACTACTAACAGTTTAGGAATCAGGCCAAAAAACAAACTAAAGTTGATAAAACCAGTTTCTTAGTGTCCAAATGAAACACTCAAAAAACCCTCAACAGTTTTGGCAAGCTATCAACTCCCTACTTAAACCAGGCAAAACTACCACTCCAGCTCCCAACTCCACCAATAACAATATGGGCATAGCCTCTCAATTTAACCACCACTTCACAGAATCCATACTGGCATTATCCAGCCAATTGTCCAAAAACAACCCTGCACATATCCCATCCAAATATCTGGATAACATTCCCCCCATTACTCTCTCTCACCTGTTCCCACCTCCAAAATTAAAAAAAAAAATTACTTTTGAAATTAAAACCTACCACCCTTGCAGCTGATAATCTACCTGCCAACTTCCCAACACTAGCCACAGAATCCTTATCTTACCCTGTTTTAATCCTCATAAACCACTCCATAAAAGAATCCTACATCCCTCAACTGTGGAAAGTGTCTTAAATTATTCCTCTTAATAAAGGCAGACATTCTTATGACTTCTCTAAGTACTATTCTACAGCTATTCTGTCTCCCCTTTCCAAGCTGCTAGACAAATGTATTCACTCTCAAGTCATGCAGTTCCTGAACACACATAAACTCTTTCCGCCACACAACACGGATACTGGCCACACCACAGTACAACTACCGCTCTTCTCTTGTTTACTAATCAAGTTAACCAACACAGAAATGAGAATAACTTTACATCTGCTATATTTTTGAATCTCTCCAAAGCATTTGATATGGTCTCACACTCACTAATACTAGACTTTTAGGCAAAGCTCAAAGGACAAAACCACCATTGTAACAGATATAAGCATACAAAATCTGAAGGTAATGCTACTCAATGCTAGAAGTCTAAACCTCAAAATGCACTCTCTTGAGGCACTCCTCAAAATGGAGAACATTGATATCTGTGCAGTAACTTAGACCTGGTTCAAGTCTCCAGAAAGCACCCCTGCAATAACAGGCTACAATTCTTACCACACTTTTTGGCCACCAAACCAGGACCAAAGCACTAAAGGCGGAAGAGTGTCCATATTCACCAAGGATATTCAGACTTCCAGGCTAGTTGCCTAACACAATGCAGCTGAAATTCTACAGGTGCAACTAACACTAGGTAAGACTGCAATCCAAATTGTAGTTTGCTACAGATCCCCCACCATGCCCTAAGATTCCCACTACACCTTTCTAAACATACTAGAAAATATTAAGATACAATCAAACACCTTAATACTGGGTGATTTTAACTACCCCGCCATTAATTGGGAAAACTATTCTAGTACCAAGTCCTTTGCCCAACGGTTCTTGGAATTCATACATTCCAGCACCCTGGATCAACTAATTCATAGTCCCACCAGGGGCTGAAATATCCTAGACCTGGTAATTACCAACATGGGAACTCGATGCTCCACACCAGTGGTCACCCCCTCATTGGTTGGCCTGACCATAAGCTAATCACCCTTAACATTCAAATCCCACCCCCACCACCCAGTTGGGACCCTTGCATAAAAAACTTATACAAAGTCAACTTCATGCTACTCAAGTCAGAAGTGACAAACTTCATGACACCCATGCAGACAGGAACTGAAAGTTCGACTACTGAATCCTACACTAAGGCACTGTACGAGCACATCGACTCGTGCATGAATCATGCCATTCCAAACAGAACCAAGATGGTCTCCTCCAAAAAAAGGGACCCAATCTGGTGGTCCCCTTTCATAAACAAACTATACTCCACAAAATCCGACTAATAACTGTAAGCCAAGGAACTTGTAAATAAAATATAAATTTATTCTTATCGATATATTTAACTGTAACACTAATTAATTTATTCTTTATTATTAAGCAGTCGATATTGACTGCTAAGCGTAGTTAATCTGCTTAGCTTAGATTAGGTTTTATCAGTCTGTTGAACATTGTACCAGCGTGCACAATGTATTTTATTACTGCTTTTTATATGTAATATGACTTTAAATATGAGCAGGCTCTAGAACAGCAGCACCAGCTGATGCTGATCACATGACAAGAGTAAGTTGTTTTAAGTGGTGTGTATTTCACAAAACTGTTTTGAATCTGAAGAAGTTGACACATTTGTGCCAACGAAAAGCACTTCATTCAATAAGAATAAATTTGTATTTTATTTACAAGTTCTTTGGCTTACAGTTATTAGTCAGATTTTGTGGATTATCAGTTTGTTTTTTGGTTTGTCTCATAAACAAACTATACAACAGAAGGAAGAAATGTTTGCAGAAAATCCCAGGATGCAAAAAACTGCCTTATCAGCCTCAGTAAGAAGCTGAGATCCCTCATAAAATCCTCCAAAGCTAGTTGCAAAAATAAAATTGCAGAATATTCCAAGGACAACCCCAAGGCATTCTATTACTATGTCAAGAATCTAAATGGCAATGCTCAGATCTGCTCTGAGCTACAACAGAATGGTATTAAATATACTGATCCCAAGGATATTGCCAATATCTTGGCAGATCGATTCAGTGCCACCTTCACCTCCTTCTCACCCCCTAAAGCCCATCTCAGTACCAAAAGATTGCCAAATTCTGGTAATCATGGCCACACAGGTAAAAACACGCATTCTGCAAAGCTAAGAATGCAGCATCCATGAGACCAGATGACATCAAGGGCTGTGTACTACATGGACTACAAAATGAACTGGCACAACACCTAAGTGTCATGTTTAATCATAGTCTCACCTTAGGGTTCGTGCCCAATGAATGGTGCACAGCTACAGTTATCCCACTCCAGAAAGGGGGATCCACATTGGATGCCAGAAACTATCGTCCCATCAGTCTGACGAACCTGATCTGCAAAGCAATGGAACGCATTATCATGGACTTAGAAACAAAGACATTGGCCACCTTCAAACTCTGGGCCCCACCCAGTTTGGTTTCATAAAGAGATGATCTTGTCTAATCAACCTGATTGACTTCTTCGAATCAGTCTCCAGAGGTGTGGACAAGAGTAAGGCAGTCCACACAGCCTATCTGGACCTCACAAAAGTGTTCAGCACCATCCCCCACTCTGGAATCATAGGTAAACTTACTAAGCTGGGTATTAATCCCTACATCACTTGATGGGTTGCCAACTGGCTTACTGACAGAAACCATACTGTAAAAGTAGCTGACTCAAAATCCAGCTCCAGACAAGTGACAAGTGGAGTACCTCAGGGTTCAGTCCTGGGACCACTCTTGTTTGGCATCTACTTCTCTGAAGTACAGGCCAGCACTAAGGGACTCTGGTTAACAAAGTTCGCAGATGACTGCAAACTGGGAGCCATTACTGAATCCCCAAATTATGTGGATATTCTATAAAAGGGCCTTACAGAAAGAGATGCTTGGTGCAAGTATTGTTATCCCCTTTGGGAAAAAACATGTACCCATGAATTACCACATAAGTGGCAGTACACTAAACACCGAAAGTGTGATAAGGGACTTAGGGACACAGGTGGATAATGGTCTCATCTTTGATGACCACATAACCACAACAGTCAGGAAATCCTTCTATGTGGCACACCTCATCACTAAGGGCTTTCAGAAGAAAGGAGGTCATTGTTTCACTGTACTCATCCCTCATTAGACCCATTATAGAGTACAATACCCCATTTGGTATGTACCTCAGAAGACATCTGCAACCACTGGAAAGGCCACAGAAATTCCTCACTAAAAGAATCACAGGCCTAAAGCAGATGCCATATGCTGACCGTCTAAAAAAACTCCAGCTATACTCTGTTGCATATCGCCTACTCAGAGGTGATCTCTACTTAACATACAAGGCCATGTCAAACCCAGTGCTGTTGGACATGCTACACTTAAAGAAATCCCAATTCCCTCAGCGCCACGTGCTCCAGGGATCTAAACCAGGTCATCCCAATGAACAAAACATGCTGGACGGGTATGTTCCTGACCCAGGGAAGTAAATATTGTGGGAAGAAATATCCAGGGAACTGTTGTAGCTAGGCTTGTATAGGCCCTAGGGCCGATAGCCTAATACCAATCTATGAACCTATGAACCCAGAGACTCTCCATACTCTGGAACAGACTGCCCATACATGTCAAGCTGAGTGCCTCTTTGGCCCTATAACAAAAGTAGCCTTGATGATTGGATGGGAGATAGGAAATTCATCCTGGGGATCATGTCAGTTACCCTGCTAGACAGGGGACTAGGGAAGTAAATATTCTGGGAAGAAATAGCCAGGGAATTGTTATGGCTAGGCTTTTATAGGCTCTAGGCCAGATAGCCTAGTACCAACCTATGAATCTATTCACTAGTGTCCCTAACCTTTGCCTCCTCTACTATTGCCTGGTTCAAGATCTATCTAGCTGACAGGCAGCAATCTGTCCAATGGCAAGGGGCACTATCTCCTCTACTTCCAACTTTCATATGTGTACCACAAGACTGAATATTGGGCCCACTTTTCTTTTCTTTCTTCAGTCTACACACCTCCACCCAGCATGCCACACTCATACAGTATGCAGATAATTCAACTTTAATCTGCTCAGCCCCATCTCTTTCCACTCTCCAACAACTGACCCAGGAATCCTTTAGCTCTGTGGAAAGCTTGATCACTAATATCCAACTCATCCTAAACCCACAAAAACTAAATTGCTTTTATTTACTCCAACAAATCAAAATCTACTCCTCTTTCCCTTTCTATCACTTCCAAAAATTATGTTGTCATCTCTCCTTCTGCCCATACCAAACTCCTCGGTGTTGAGATCGACAAAAACCTTCTCTTTGATGTCCATATCTGTCAAACCATCAAAAAGGTTCAGAAAAAATGGGTTTGTTATACAGACACAAAAGCTTCCTCTCAGATCAAGCACGGATCACCCTAGCCCAAAACTCACTTATTGTCCACACTAATGAATGCAGCACCAATTCTTACCCATCTCAGAAAACTTGACCTTGACAAACTTGAGTTTTGCTATAATAATATTGCCAAATTTGCTAACAATGCCACCTTCAGACCCCATCATTGTCTAACTCAAAAATAGTTAGAATTTCCCCAGCTACTAAATTACCATCAACTAGTCATCACCTATAACATTCTGAAATATCCTGACAAAACCCATCACTAAGTCAACTACTTACCTATTATGCAACAAATCGCACACTCCACTCTAGTGACAAATCACTGCTACGCACCTCTAGGGTAATGATACTGCTGGCAAAGCCCTATTCTCGCACCCCATTGCTAGAAACTGAAATAGCCCCTCCCGTTCACTGACCTCCATCACTACTACCTCACACGTAAAAAATTATCTTAAATCACATCTCACAAACAAATGCCTATGCCAATGCATAACATAAAATAATTGCTTTTTTACTTTTCTCACCTTCATGCCCTGGAGGGCTTACGACTTGCTTACAGTAAAATACTATAGCCTTTTTTATTTCCAACAGTTAAATCTCTTGAATATAGCTACTTCATTTTAACATGATGTATGTAACCTCTCTTAGTGCTGAAATGTATCTCGTCTGTTTTATATTTCTTTTACTAGTGAGATGTGCCCTGTCTGCTTTACATTTCTGTCTTATCAGCTAACTTTTGTTGTTCAATGTGTTTTATTCTGTTTTACTACAATATATTAAATTTGATTATTTCTGTTAATAAATGTGGAGCTTTTCTCCCCAGTTTTCTTCTGTAAATGGACCTTGTGCAGTTGGACTATCCCAGTAAACAAGTGTAAAATAAAATAAATAAAAAATAAATAAATTCAATAACAAGGTGCTCATGGTGCAGGTTGTAACACACACTCAGCTAGCTGTATCAGTTTAAAATTAATTATCTCATGTAGGTTATAGCACATTTACATGTAAGTGTAACAATTTAATAACAAGGTGTTCTCTGTGTAGGTTGTAACACACACACACAGCTAGCTGTATTAGTGTAAAAATTAGTTATCCCCATGTAGGATATAGCACATTTAAATATAACTGTAACAATTTAATAACAAGGTGTTCTCTCTGTAGGTTTTAACACATGCATAGCTAGGTGTATCAATGTAAAAAATAGTTATCCCATGTAGGTTGTAGGACATTTACATATAACTGTAATGATTTTGTAACAAGGTGTTCTCTGTGTAGGTTATAACACACATAAGCACAGCTAGCTGTATCAGTGTAAAATTAGTTATCCCATGTAGGTTATAGCACGCTTACATATAACAGCAACAATTTAATAACAAGGTGTTCTCGGTATAGGTTGTAACACAATCACAGCTACCTGCATCAGAGTAAAAATGGAAGTTAACTGTATCAGTGCCAGAAGAAGGTGACCCCTGTAAAGGTTGTAACTCATTTGCATATACTTGTAACTATGTAATAAATAGTTGTCCGCTGGTTGGTTGCTGGATTTGTTTGATTACTGTAAGTATATAATAATGAGATAACACCTGTGTAGATGTATACATTGTAGCACATGTACATATTACTGTAGCAGTATAATAATGAGATAACACATGTGTGGATGTATACATTGTAGCACATGTACATATTACTGTAACTGTATAATAATGAGATAACACCTGTGTGGATGTATACATTGTAGCACATGTACATATTACTGTAGCTGTGTAATAATGAGATAACACCTGTGTGGATGTATACATTGTAGCACATGTACATATGTCTGTAGCTGTGTAATAATGAGATAACACCTGTGTGGATGTATACATTGTAGCACATGAACATATGACTGTAGCAATATCATAATGAGATAACACCTCTGTGGATGTATACATTGTAGCACATGTACATATTACTGTAACTGTATAATAATGAGATAACACCTGTGTGGATGTATACATTGTATCACATGTACATATGACTGTAGCTGTGTAATAATGAGAACATGTGTGGATGTATACATTGTAGCACATGTACATATGACTGCAGCAGTGTAATAATGAGATAACACCTGTGTGGATGTATACATTGTATCACATGTACATATGACTGTAGCAGTATAATAATGAGATAACACCTGAGTGGATGTAAACATTGTATCACATGTACATATGACTTCAACTGTATAATAATTAGATAACACCTGTGTGGATGTATACATTGTAGCACATGTACATATGACTGTAGCAGTATAATAATGAGATAACACCTGAGTGGATGTATACATTGTAGCACATGTACATATGACTGTAGCAGTATAATAATGAGATAACACCTGTGTGGATGTATACATTATAGCACATGTACATATGACTGTAGCTGTGTAATACTGAAAACACGTGTGGATGTATACATTGTAGCACATGTACATATGACTGTAGCAGTGTAATAATGAGATAACACCTGTGTGGATGTATACATTGTATCACATGTACATATAACTGTAACTGTATTATAGTGAGATAACACCTCTGTGGATGTATACATTGTAGCACATGTACATATGATTGTAGCAGTATAATAATCAGATAACACCTGTGTGGATGTATACATTGTAGCACATGTACATATGACTGTAGCAGTGTAATATGAGATAACACCTGTGTGGATGTATACACTGCAGCACATGTACATATGACTGTAGCAGTATAATAATGAGATAACACCTGTGTGGATGTATACATTGTAGCACATGTACATATGACTGTAGCAGTATAATAATGAGATAACACATGTGTGGATGTATACATTGTAGCACATGTACATATGACTGTAGCAGTATAATAATCAGATAACACCTGTGTGGATGTATACATTGTAGCACATGTACATATGACTGTAGCATTGTAATAATGAGATAACACCTGTGTGGATGTATACATTGTAGCACATGCACATATGAGTGTAGCAATATAATAATGAGATAACACCTGTGTGGATGTATACATTGTAGCACATGTACATATGACTGTAGCATTGTAATAATGAGATAACACCCTGTTGAGCAGAGCCATAGAAGTGATCCCTGAGGTGTATTTCCTATTTCCCATCCACTCATCAAGATTTTTCTTGAAGTGTGCTAATGAGGAACTTTGTTTGACATAGATGGGTAGCTTGTACCAAAGTATGAGAAGACTCTGGGACAGGAATCTATCCCTCATTGTCCTGTTTATTGTGGTGACAATGTTTAGCTCCCTAGAGCATGTAGCTCAGAAGGATTGGGATTGCTTTAGGTGTAGCATGTCTAACAGCTCTGGGTTTGACATAGCTTTATATGTTAGGCAGAGATCACTTTGGAGTAAGTGATATGCTGTGGAGTAAAGCTGGAGATTTTTTTAGATGGTCAGTGTAGGGCATCTGTCTGAGGCCAGTAATCCTCTTTATTAGGTACTTCTGTGACATTTCCATACAGATGTCTTGTGAGGTACATTCCAAAAGGGTGTTGTACTCTATAATGGGTCTAATGACTGTTGAGCTGAGGGGAACAATGACCTGTTTTTTCCTGGATGAGAACCCTTTTGTGATGATGTGTGCCATGTAGAAGGATTTTCTGACTACTGTGGTGATATGATTATCAAAGGAGAGTCTACTGTCCACCTGGGTCCCAATGTCTCTTATCACACATTCGGCGTTAAGTAGACTGCCACCTATGTGATAGTTCATGGGTACAGAGTTTTTACCAAAGGGGATGACAATGCACTTTTTGGCATTGAGTTTGAGGTCATGGCTCTGTCACCAGGCATCTTTCTCAGTGAGGCCCTTCTGTAGGATGTCCACATCATTTGGGGACTCTGCTATTTTACAGTCATCTGTGAACTTTGTTAGCCAAAGGCCTTCTGTGTTATCCTGTACTGCAGAGAAGTAGATACCAAACAGGTGAGGTCTCAGGACTGAACCCTGTGGTACTCCACTTGTCACTGGTTTGAAGTCAGATATGGAGTCTGCAACTTTTACAGTGTGTGTTCCGTCAGTGAGCCAGTTGGAAACCCATCTTGTGACATAGGGATTTTTACCTAGTTTAGTGAGTTTAGCTATAATTCCAGAATGGGGGATGGTGTTGAAAGCTTTGGTGAGGTCAATATAGGCTGTGTGAACCACCTTAACCTCATCTACAGCTTTGATGACTGCCTCAAAGAAGTTGATCAGGTTCAGGGGGCATCATCTGCCTTTCACAAACCCGAACTGGGTGGGATCCAGAGTTTGGAGGTTACCAATGTCTTTGATATGATTTCCATGATGATACATTCCATGGCATTACAGACCGGGCTTGTCAGGCTAATAGGGCGATTGTTGCTGGGATCAGTGGTGGCTCCCCATTTGTGGAATGGGCTAACTGTTGCTGTGCACCATTCAGTGGGCACAAAGCCTGACATGAGGCTATGATTGAACATGGTGCTTAGGAGGGGAGCCGGTTTGTTCTGAAGTTCATGTAAAACGCAGCCTGGAATGTTGTCTGGTCCCATGGATGCTGTGTTTTTGGCTTTAGAGAGTGCAGCTTTTACCTGCATAGTTGTGACTGCAGGGACTCTGCATTCTTCAAGTATAGATATGGAGCCTTTAGGGGGTGAGAGCTGAGACGGGGGTAAAATTAGCACTGAACCTATCTGCCAGGATGTTAGCAAAATCAATTGGTTCTGTAATGTTTGTGCCATTGTGCTGTAACTCAGAGCAGATCTGAGTGCTGCCATTGAGATTCATGACATAGCTATAGATTGCTTTGTGGTTGTCCCTAGAATCGGTGGTGATTTTGTTTTCATAGCTAGCTTTGGAGGATCTTACTGGGGCTGACCAGAGAGCTCCTCCACTCATGGGATTTTACTGTCTTTTGCAACAGTTTCTTCCTTGTGTTGTAGAGTTTGTTTATGGCAGGGGATTACTAGATTGGCTTCCTTTTTTTGGAGTATAGCATCTTGGTTCTGTTTAGGATAACATGATCCATGCACTCATGTAAGTGCTTATAGAGTGCATTTGTGTAGGATTCAGCAGTTGTAACTGTATTGTCCATCTGCATGGGTGTCATGAAGTTTGCCACTTCTGTCTTAAGAAGCATGAAATTGGCTTTGTAGAAATTTTTACCATGGTTTCCTTAATGGGAGGTTGGGGCAAGATGTGGATAGCTAGAGTGATTAGCTTATGGTTGGATCTGACCAATTAGGTGTTAACTTCAGGTGTGGAACACCGGTCACTCATGTTGGTAATGTCTAGGTCTAGGATATTGTTGCCCCTGGTTGGGGTGTGGATAAGTTGAGCCAGGGCATTGGAATTGATGAATTCCAGAAAGCATTGGGTGAAGGAGTTGGTACATGAGTAGTTTTCCCAGTTAGTGTTAGGGTAGTTGAAATCGCCCATTATTAGGATGTTTTGTTGAACCCTAATATTTTCCAGTATATCAAGAAAAGAGGAGTGGGAATCCTGGGGCATGGTGGGGGAACTGTAGCAAGCTACAATTTGGATTGCAGTTTTGCCCATAGTTAGTTGCATTTGGATAACCTCGGATGCATTATGCTGAGCAACTAGCCTGGAGGTGTGGATATCCTTAATGAATATGGACACACCTTCGCCTTTGGTGGTCTGGTCCAGGTTAAATGGCTGAAAAGTGTGGCATGAGTTATAGCCTGGTAATGCAGGGATGCTCTCTGGAGCCTTGAACCAGGTCTCAGTCACTGCACAGGTATTGATGTTCTCCATTTTAAGGAGTCCCTCGCGGGAGTGCATTTTGAGATTTAGACTTCTAGCATTGAGTAAC
Organism: Protopterus annectens; assembly: GCF_019279795.1. NCBI lineage: Eukaryota > Metazoa > Chordata > Ceratodontiformes > Protopteridae > Protopterus > Protopterus annectens. The sequence goes on along the minus strand of NC_056732.1, from coordinate 1,885,559,436 downwards.
ATTACCATCTGTTTTTGCTTGCCTGTTCCTGTTACTGTGATGAATTTGTCATTTGAACCTTGCCTAGAAAAGGCACTATGGGGTGGCAAGAGCCTTAGCCAGTATCCAGAATTCCAGGGGTGACAGGTGCAGGCTATTTTTGCCAAAACATTGTGGTTTGTCGACTATGTCATCCTAGGCAGACAGATACTGGATCCCCTTAGAATGACACCAGAATCTTAGCCAATTGTTGAAGTCAATCATTTTTTCCTTGTACTGTGGTATCATTCTGGGTGATGGCAGGATACTACTCAGGGCTAGGGTCATAACTGCCTGGGCTACAAGAATTGAGAGCTCTTCCATGTCTGTTTTCATGTAGTCCAGGGAGGTACAGCTCAGGTCATTCACACCAACATGGACAATGACAAAGTCTACTTGTTGTGGAGAAACTTGAGTGCATGGGTTATGTGGGCGATCCTCACACCCGACATGCAGCTGACAGTAACCTTCTTCTTGTTTAGCCTGGTGAGTGGGACATCAGTGTGCCTGACTATAGAATCACCTATGACTAGTGTGTTGGGTATGTTTTGCCTTATGGGCTGTGGTTGAGTGGCACACTGAGTCTGTGGGCTATGTGTCATTTGGGTTGTGTTGGGGGGTGGAGGTTACTTGCATTTCTGCTTTGGAGGTCTCAGTTGCTTGAGCAGATTATTACTGAGAGCCTCTGTTTGTGTTTCTATGTGTGGATTCTGGTGGTGTAGGTTTAGTGGAACTATGTGATGAGTGTAGTATGGTGCAAATAGGTTCATAGGTTAGTACTAGGCTAACTGCCCTTGCAAGCCATTGTAAGCCTAGCCAATTATCCCTTGTGAGACTCAAACCCTGCACCTTGTGTTTTTAAGGCAAACACTTTAACCATTAGGCCACCCACATTGCCTCAAGATGCCCAGATTAATCAGCTAGACAGAAGAGAACACTGGGAGCTGACCCTTGGACATGCCTGAATAAAAAACTATTTTCCTCTAGATAAGTGAGGAAAGTGAGTACAAGAGCTGTTTTTCTCTAAGCAAGTGAGAAAAGTAAGTACAAAAACTGTTTTCCTCTAGGTAATGAGGAAGGTTGGGTGTTGTAGTAATTTGTAGCTTATTTAGTGCTACACCTTGTTTGCTGTAGCATAGACTAGATCCAGGCCTGCTGAATCTAGCTTTGTTTGTATGCTTGTTGTCTGTTTGCTTGTTATTTCCCTGAAACACTAATTCCACCTAAAACGCGGCTTTTCAGCGCTTCTGTGGATCCCTAGTGATATCTGCATTGCTTACTGTACTTATTTCCTTGTTTCACTTGAAAGAAAGTTACTGTTTGTCATTTTTGCATTTAAGTTACCTGTAACACATTGCATTTAAGTTACCTGGCACTTGCGCATTAAAGCAATTATATAAGTCAGCACTAAAAAATTAAAAGCACTACAGCCTCACAAACTCCCCTTGAGTACCTTGTTCCCCATTAGCCCTTTTTTTTCAGTTATAAAGGAATTGCCAATACTATTCTAGTATGTCCAAAGGTCAGTTGCCAATCTTCTCTCCTGTCCAGCTGGTGAATCTGGGAATCTTGAGGCAATGTTACAACTGCTGAAGCAAAAACAAAAAGAGCCAGCATACAGTGACCTGAAACACATTTATTGGTAATAACCCATAAAAAAACAACAAAAGAATCAGACCGGTTTCGGCCAGATCAAATCACAGCCTTCATCAGTGTAAAGAAAAAACATCAATTGTTGAACCTTAAGTATACCCATCTGGAATCTCATTGGTTGAGTCTAAAAATATTCATTCAAACCAGGTGGGAATAATCCACCCAGTTTCACAATCCATTTTTTCTCTTTGGTATTTAAAATAGAATGCCACCCTGTCTTATTAGATCTGGTACCCTGTATTATGTCAATAATCATAAACGAAAACTTGGCAGTTTTATGAACCAAATAATGTTTGTAAAGTGCATTGTTAGCCTTCTTGTTTTTGATATTACTAATGTGCTCAGAAATTCTGATTCTGAATGGACGGGAAGTTTGACCAACATAAAATGAGCCACATTGACATGTGGCCAAGTAAACCACCCAGTCACTACTACAGTTAGCGAAAAAATCGAAATCATAAACCAATGAACAATTTCTACTGGAAAACTGTTTAGATTTGTTCACTTTATCACAATTGGTACAATGGCCACATGGAAAGCAACCTATCAATGGATCACCTGTCAATGTACCCTGCAAATATTGTGGTTGTCGATCCATGGCACCATGTTTGTAATGATTAAAACAAGAACCAAGGTTTCTCCCTTTATGAAATGAAAATAAACATCTGTCAGGTATCATATTTGCTAATTCATGGCCACATTGCAATATAGTCCAATGCCTGTGTACACTCTGTATTAACTGGTCAGTATTCCTGGCATAGGTAGTAGTAAACCTAAGGGGTGCAGTGTTTGTACTAGTGTGGTCCTTATAATTCAATAAATTTTGCCTATCTAAGGAATTGACCAGATTGCTGGCCTCTTAATACATGACCTATGCAGTATCCCCTGGATCTGAATCTGTCAATAAGATCCTTCCACTATAATTGGAACGAAGAATCATGAGAAGAAATTTGCTTCGTCCGAATAAATTGTGATTTAGGGATATTGCGTGCAACATGTGGTGGGTGAAAACTCGAGGCATGAAGGATGGTGTTGTACTCAGGATGCTTCGTGAATACTTCTGTACCTAATGTATGGTCAGATAATCTAGTAATTAAAACATCTAGAAAAGTGATGGTGTTCATATCATAATGAACAGTGAATTGTAGGCCCCAAATGTTGTTATTCAAATAAGATATAAAATCATGTAAGCCCTGTACATCACCTTTCCACACCATCGAACAATCATCCAAGTAAAGTCTCCAGATGTCAATATGTTCCAGGAAAGAATTGTTATGGCAATCATAGATGACATGTTTTTCAACAAAGGCCATAAATAAATCCACATATATAGGGGCAAAAGAAGCTCTCATAGCGGTGCCTTTCATTTGCCAATAACAATTATTCTGATAAAAGAAGACGTTACTTGTAAGGACATAAATAAATACTAAAAAACGTAATTAACTATCCAGTCAAAATGCTCCACCCTCATTTACTTATTACATAACCAAAACAGTGTTTTTCAACAAAGGCCATAAATAAATCCATGATGACATGTTTTTCAACAAAGGCCATAAATAAATCCACATATATAGGGGCAAACGAAGCTCTCATAGTGGTGCCTTTCATTTGCCAATAACAATTATTCTGATAAAAGAAGACGTTACTTGTAAGGACATAAATAAATTAACCAAAAAAGAATTGAAATTCAGTTGGTATAAGCCTGCCACATCCAGCCAATAGGACAAAGACTCCAAACCTGCCTGATGTGGGATGTTGGTATATAAAGAACTAACATCAAGAGTATACATCAACCAATCTGGCTCCAACTGGCTATCTGAGATAATTTGTAAAAAATTGGTAGTATCATGTAGTCGTGACCGTATCAAACTAAGTAAAGGCTTCAGATGTTTGGTGAGATATAGTGACAGAGGTTCCGTAATGTACCCTCTCCCTGAAACAATAGGTCTACCAGGTGGATTGATGGGGTTCTTGTGGACTTTTGGTAAAAAATAAATAAATTGGGTTGCTGAATCCTGAACCATAAGCTGTTGTAAAATATCATTTGTAATAATAGCTTCATCCCTGGCCCAAAACAAGATCTCCTCAATTTGTTTTTTAAACCTAAAAGTTGGATTAATGGCCATTGGAGAGTAATATCTCTGATCCGACAATTGTCTATTAGCCTCTTTGTCATAATCACACCAGTTTAGGATAACTACAGCCCCACCTTTATCAGCAGAAATAATAACAATATTTTTGTTATTCTGCAGTTCCAAAATAGCTTCTTTTTCAGCCAAAGAAATATTGTTAGATTTAAGACGTACATTAGATCTGGAAAAATGAAGATCTTTAAGAATACTATTTTGAAACTGATGTACCAATGGATGCATAGGTGGGTTGAAAGAAGATTTGTGATATACAAATCTATCTCTGCTATAGTTTCCAGTGTCACCAAAGAACAATTTAGGATTAAGATTTCTACAAAATGATACCACATCCTGAGCCAATATAACCTCAGAAACCATGAAACTAGGTACAAAAGAAAGTCCTTTATTCAATACTGACAGGTGGATAGGTGATAAGACAAAGTCAGACAAATTTAAAACATTAATATTTGCATTAGCATTTATTTCTGCATGACAATTTTCAACAGACTTTGCATATTGTTTATACTTCCTGTGTTTCCTCCCCCCCACGCTGGTATCTGGGCCTAAAGGGATTGGCCCCGGTGTCCATTTGGGGGACGGTGAGCCTGATACTGACTGTAGTTCATTATCAGTACATGATGAAATATCCTCAGTTGAAGAGCCAGAAACTGGGCTCGATTTCCTAAGGATAGAGCAAGGTCTTTTTCTTTTGGGAGTCCTAGTGGAATTGGATGTGAATCTAACATGTTTGGTATAATTTACAAAAGGATTAGTTCTCTGGTAATCACCTTGATCCCTTTGCACGTTTTGCAGTAATGATGTGGAATTTATTCAGATGAATGTATTCTTATAACTTGATAGCACCACTAGTCAGTAGCAAAACATAATGAATGGTTCTAGTCCTTTATTTTCTTGCAGTAGGAATATTAAGTTAATAAATTATCTGCAAGTAGGTGCATTTTATAGTTTTACACTTTTATGTTTTTTACATTTTGCCTGTTTATTTGGAATGATGTAAATGATCTTGTATATTTGTATTCTGATTTTAATACACTGTTTTGGTTATGTAATAAGTAAATGAGGGTGGAGCATTTTGACTGGATAGTTAATTAAGTTTTTTAGTATTTATTTATTTATTTATTTAACATTTGTTAACCGGGAAAGTCCAACTTGGAACAGAGCCATTTTTCAGTGGAGGCTGAAATAAGATTGAGATTTGCCTGGGGTGGTGCATGTCTGTGGAAGTTCTATGTACGAATGAAAAACGTGGTGAGACAGTTAAGTATTTTGGATTTATTGCATTTGTGTGAGACTTATTAAACTTGAGTGTTTCCCCAAATTTGTGGTTCATCGTGTACACCTTCTCAGTGCCGCTTTGTGGTTTAGTTATTGGTGTGGAGCTTTGCTATTTTTGGCACTGTAGTCTTTTGGATTCATTCAGTAGTAAGTATAAAAAATCATTTACACAGAAGAACAATTTAGAGCATAATTGAAGAACTCTGTGAGTGGGACCGAATAAATTAGAAGTGAGTATTGAGGTGGTTAGTAAGATCAAGGAGAGATATGGGAAAAGAGACATATCTAGGATAAAGTGTTAGATACTTAGATGTGAGGTAAACAAACGACATTGTGAGGGAGGATTTATAAAGAAGGGGAAATAGAGAGAGAGAGAGAGAGAGAGATGAATAGTATCAATAGTGTGGGGGCAGGAGCTGCCAGGGGTATGGTGAGAAGTAAATAGTAAAAGTTGTACTAAGCAGAGAATTAGAGTAGATAGTGGATAAATGGGAGAGTAAGAGGTGGAATATGAGGGTGGGAAAAGTGAAGGGAAATTAGGTGGGGAGATTGCAGTTACATTTACAGGCAGTAATTAGGTGATTTCTGAGGGCTGTCTTAAAAACATGTTCATGGGTGATATTTTTAAGAGACATAGGAAGCTTATTTCATGCTAGTGCTGGAAGGTAGTTATAGAGGTTTTGTCTTAGTGACATTTTGGGTTTGTAAACCTTTAAGAGTCCTTGTTCAGATCTCCTAAGGGAGCATAATGAGTTATAGAGGGAGAAGAGAGAGGGTACGCTGGGGCAGGAGGATGGTTTGTTTAGGACAGAGAGGATGATAAGTACTTAAGTCAGTAAGAGGTGGTTGGGAAATTCTAAACAATTAAGTGTTTGAAGACCGTGACAGTGGTGGGATTTAGGTGGCATGTTAGCTGCAAATCTTGCAACTTTGTTATACGTGGTTTCCAGTTTAGATAGCACAGACGACTGTAGGTTAGTAAGGATTTGAGATCAGTAGAAAAGGTTAGGTATAAGAAAAGGGTCTATATTACTTAGTCGAAGTTCCATAACTTTGACTGACATATGTTCGAACGCATATGTCCGAAGTTACAGAAGTTAAACCACCTATAAAAAAATAAAAATACAATGCACAAATAAAAAAAACTGTTGTGTGCAGGGGGGGAAACCTCCCTGTAACCCCCGCTACTTAAATATATCAACTCCGAGATTACACTACTTTGAAGTGAACGGAAACCTCCACTTGTGGAGATTTCCACTCACATGCTCAAACATTTACAAATCTGAACATATGGTCTCAGCCATATGTGGTTCGAAATTGTAAATGTTCCACTATGTGATAAGAACCCATATGAAAAGCCTGGGAAAGTGAAAATCTGGAGTTGGGAGTAAGGAACCTTTGGTGTCTATAGAGTAGGCCAATTTTTTGGTGGGTTTTCTTTATTCAGTGCTGTACATGGAGGCCAAATGTAAGTTGGTCATCAATGATTACTCCAAGGAGCTTTGTGTGGGAATCAGGTGAAATAGTAGTGTTATTAAGGGAAGAGACTGAGAAAGAAGATTTAAGATGGTTGAGAGATTTGAGTAGAAATGGGAGGAGTTTTGTCTTTTTAGGGTTACATATCAGTTGGTTGCCAGTAAGCCAAGATTCAGCAAGATTAAATGAGGTTTGGGTGAGGGTGTATAGGACAGAAGGATTGTCAGCAGTGGAGATAATAGTGAAGTTATCAGCATATTGTATAAGGGAAGACTGAGGACAGGATGCCTGTAGCTGGTTAGTAAAGACGTTAAAGAGAAGCGAGCCTTGTGGGACACCCATTTTTACGTGGAGAAAAGGTACTTGATTAGTGAACCATCTGATGAATTGCTGTCAGTTAGAGAGGTAGCTTTCAAACCAAGAGAGAGTTGTAAGTGAGAGATTGAGTTGGGCCAGTTTAGAGAGTAGGATGGGGGGAGCAGTGTCAAAAGCTTGAGAGAGATCTGGAAATAGGCAGGACACTAGCTTATTATTGTCTCTAGCTATGGAGATGGAGTTAGTAAAGGAGGTAAGAGTTGTCATAGTGCTGTGATGGGGGCGGAAGCCATGCTGGGTAGGGGTGATAAGAGATAAGATATAAGTTGTTTATGCACACAATGCTTGAGACTTTTGGAGAGGGGAGATAGTATGGCAATAGGGTGATAGAAAGTTTGACAGAGTTTCCCTCTTTGTGAATAGGTATAATGTGAAATCTCTTCCAAAGAGGTGGGACAGTAGAGTCAGAGACTGCACATAACCCAGCATACATAGGGTTATACTGTTGTCTAACCCTCTGTATGCTGAATACTGCAGAAGAATGTTTTTAAGGGAGGGGTAATTATCAGAGTTATAGATAAAATTGTGGATTAAGTCTAGATTAAGTGGGATGCTAATTCTAACAATTGGAGTTGGTTTAAGGCAAGACAGTGGTGAGTCCTATATGAGAAATGTGTAGCAAATTTTGCTGCTTTGTTGTAACATGCATCTAACTTTGCTATCTCATTTGCAAGTCTGTTAATATGGCTGATGGATATAGGATTGTGGGAAGCAGGTAGGACTCAACAATGTTTTTTATTATTGTACTGGGCGGTGCAGTGGTGCAGCGGTTAACATTGTCGCCTCACAGCAAGAGGTTCTCTGGTTCGATTCTTGGCTGGGGTGCCTTCTGTGTGGAGTTTGCATGTTTTCCCTGTGTTGGCATGGGTTTCCTCCGGGTACTCCGGTTTCCTCCCACATTCCAAAGACATGCATCTAGAGCATTTCTCCCCGGGCCTCTGCTGAAAACAGGCTCTGTGGAACCTAGTCGGACATTCCCGGTCAACAAATGTTAAATAAATAAGTATTTTCTTTTGCATGTTCTGATCAAATAAATTTTTGCTTATAGTTACAACTAGTTGCTTTGTGTTGGGTACTGTTTCTATGGAGTGTTATTACCTGATGCAATATTAAAAGAGTGAGGGCAGAAATTGTTTTGCTATAAGTAATATTTGCTTCTTTTAGGGTTTAAGAGCAAACTTGCATTGGTTAACCCAGATTTGACAGAGGAAAAGCATGCTTTGGGGATTAGAGTTTTGTAGGACTTGTTGCTGTGCAGAGGAGGGTGGGGACAATGGTCTACTGCATAATTGCAACTTGTTTGTTAGCTGAATACAGATTGTTTATACATTTAGTAAGTAGATGGGGGACAAGAACTGAGCCTTGGTGAGCACCTATAGAAAGTGCGAAGAAAGTTGAGAAGGTGTGTTGCCATTTGACAGCCTGTTGCCTCTTGCTAAGGAAACCATTGAACCAGGATTGCATGGATTAGCAGAGGACTAGGGAAGAGAGTTAATTTACATACATACATACATGCATGCATGCATACATACATACATACATACATAATACATACGTACATACAGATGTACACACATACATACATACAAATATTGCAAGCACAGGCATTGATGCACTTCTAGCTTGCCAATATGCCAAAACACTTGTTCCTATAATAAATGTCCAGGCTGTTCTTAAAAATATCTAAACTAGTAGTTGCTTTAATGTAATTTGGTAGTCTGTTCCAAGCATCAGCTACTCTGTCAGAGAACCATTTAGTACACTTCTCATTCCTATGGAATCTTCTACATAGGTTATCTGACGATTCTCTAGTACTTTTTGTTAACCCAAACATTCCCAGAGGTAGTTGTCACTAAACAGCAAATACAACTTAAAAAACAAAAAAAGATAAACAAAAAAAAAATAATAATAATAAAATACCACCAAGACCACTGATCCAAGAAGTAAGCAAATTTAATGAAACACTTAGCGCCTCGGCTTACATAGCCTTCCAAGAGTAAAAACAGTATAAAATACTGTTTGCTTATATACAGCATATATATACCTGAATAAGATCTCCTATTAGAAATCTGTAAGAGACACTGTTCAAGTTCAGATATTTTAGTCTTTCATAATAATTTAAATGTTCACATCCATGGATACCCTTGGTATATTTCCACTGTACTCTTTTCAGTTTATTCATGCTTGTTTTCCTATAGGGTTTCCATATTGTTATTCCATACTCAAGTTTGGATCTAATGTAACTAACAAACAATTATTTCATTATTTTTGATTTCTTAGACTTTATAAATCTTTTTATACAACCTATAGTTCTATAACTATCATTAACCAATTAGTTGAAACTCATAGCTGAATCTACCCATATACCCCGATCATTAAATGAGTCTATAGTTTCAATCACTGTGCTGTATTAAATATTCACCTTTAAATTTGTCTCCTAAATCTCATATGCTTAGTTTTTGATGTATTTATCAGCATATTATTCTCCTGTGCCCAAATGGTCCATTTAGTCAAGTCATTTTGCAGACAGACATGCCTTATCTGTTAATACATGTAATCAGTTTACCCAATTTCAGGTCGTCAGCATATAGACTGTAGAACACCTCAGATGAAACAGTTAGGTCTGAAAGATACACCCCCCGGATTCACTATGCCCTACACAGCGTGCAGGATCAGTGCAGGGGCTCTAGCAGCAATATGTCTGCAGCGCGATCCAGGAACAGCCTGCAGGAGCATGCACAAGAGCTCCTGCACTAATCCTGCACGGACTAAGCCCTTGTATGCAAATCACCCCATTTGCAGGAGAAATCCATGCAAATGAGGTGATTTTGCAATCCAGGAAGCTTGCGACCGTCCGTGCAGGACTAGTGCAATCTGCAGAAATGTACTTGGTTAGTAACCTAGTACATTTATGTATTGAGGAAGCATGCAAATGGCCAAGTATAAGGCCATTGGCATTGCAATCAAAACAAAAAATAAAAAAATTAACTTTTATTTTATTTTAGCCGATCTCGGCTGTTTTAGCATAGGGCAGTGGCGTGCAAATGGGATTGGGGGGGAAATAACAAAATAAACCTAAATTAAGCATTCTAACTAAAATCAATATTCTGCCATACAAGTCAATGGCAGGCAGAAGACAACCTGGCCAGTGAGTAGTAGTTGCTAAGGGGGGGGGGGGGCTCAGTGTGAGACATGTAACTATGCATCAGCAGCCAATCCTTTGCAAATGAGGGGAATTATAGTGAATCCCAGTTTTTCCCAGCATGCGAGTCAGGTCCCAACAGTGTAAGAGCAGGAATAGCTTGGTGCAAGTCTAGGAGTTAGGTGACATCATGGGGGTGTGTGTCAGGCATACTGTAAGAGGAATGGAGCCCTGTGGCTTGGGTTTGCTCCTAGCTTATCTAGGGGGTGTGTTTAACTCATTCCCTCCAGCACAGCTCTTGTGTGTGTACCTTTAACTCCCAGTGGGTGTGGCTTAAGCCTTTACAAAATGAATTTATCACCTAATACTTCTAACAAATACTCATTGACAGAGTTCAAATATCAATACAATTGTGTTTGCCATCATGTATGCTTCAAGATAAGATATTCTGATATCTTCTACGTAGTATGGTTATGGAATTATTAATGCAAATATAAACAAGTAATAATTGACGCCTAGAGGAGCAGTAGGAGGTAACTGTAGAAACACCTGGAGGCATCACTCGGCTGTAATGACCTGCCTAGTACTCTTTACACAGCCTATGTGGGTGTGCGTGCTGTGCACCGCGTCCTACAGGAAGAAAAAAGAAGTTAAACCAGGAAATAGCAGCAGTGTGCACATTTGAGCACTCTGTTTGTGCAGCACACACATGGGCTTAAACAGTTAGGCAATGGGAAGGGAAAACAGCAGTAGGAAGGTAATCTAGAAGAACTAGCATAGCTGGCAGGTGAAATGTATCAGAATCAGCCAATTACACAGGCAGTAGACCAGCCCAGAACACTACTACAAACTAAGCAAACACCTTCCTCTCTGGTTTTTCCCACACTCTTCACCACTGGTGTAAACAAGCGGGGAATTTTTAACACTCACAGCAGAAAATGATAGGGGCTGCAATAGCTATCATACAACTTGTGGAAGAGGCTGAGGGTGGTGAGGATGTGAATGTTGTCGACCAACCCACAGTGAGGAGACAGAGAAGAGTGTACAGACTCAGGGTAACCTACCAGGGGCTACATGAGCTGGAGACAGTGGGGTGCTAATGGGTGGACAGAGTCCTCCTACAGCAAATTATTGAGCTGTGCCAGCCATGCCTGACACACAGAACTAACAGAAGGGAACCCATCCCAGTGGATACCAAGGTATGTGTAGGCCTAAGAATACTAGCTACAGTTACCTTCCAAAGGCCAACTGAGAATATGATGGGGATTTCACAGGCATCAGCATCCAGGGTACCCCACCAGTTGCTGGATGCCTTGTTAGAACATGTCCGTGAGCATGTATATTTCCCCAACACCCATGAGGCATTGGCCAGCAATATGCAACTGTTTCACCAAAGAGCAGAATACCCTGAGATAATGGGTGCTATAGACTGCATGCACATATGCATCAAAGCACCACCCGGTGAGTGGGGTAGGGTCTACATCTACCACAAGGGCTTCCCCTCCATCAGTTGCCAGGTCATGTGCATTGCCCAGGGCATAATAATGAATGTGTGTGCTGGCTGCCCTGGAAGCTATCAATATTCCCACATCTGGCATCTGATGCAGCTGTACCAGACATTTGCCAATGGGGACATCCATCACGGTCACCTAGTGGGGAATGCTGGTTGCACACTGCAGCCGTGGCTGATGACACCCATCAGAAATGCACACGCACCCGAACAAGAACTCCGTAATGAGGCACACGCACAGACCAGAATTATAATAGAGTGTGTGTTTGGGATTCTCAAGCCATGGTTCTGGCACCTGGACACATCTGGTGGAGCCTTGCAGTACTCACCAGCTACATGTACCCAAATCGTCCTTGTATGTGCCATGCTACACAATATGATCTTGTGAAAACAGCTGCAGCAGGGACAACACGGGACAGGGCCAACACAGCCCCCCCACCATTGCCAAGGTCTGCACAGGCACAGAGTGACTCAGAGGAGGAACAACCTGAGCCTGCCCCAGTAGGCAGAAGGAGGTGTGCCCAGTACACCCTGGCCTTGGCAAAGAGGCAACACATAGCACATACACTGACACAGGAGGGACCCAGGGAATAACACCTCTCTCTGACTCTCTCATATAGTAAAAGGGATGCCAAACATTACACTACCTATGCCTAACCATGTGTAGGGAGTGTACTATGAGCATCCGACATAGGCAGCCCTGCAGCACCACCCTCAATACTGGGACACCCACAAGGTAAGTGACTTACACATGTCAGTCGGGGGGGGGGGGTCACATAACCAACAACAGTCACAGCCAGCAGGACAGTTGTAGACAAACACAAATAAAGGCTGTGCTATGGCCTCTGAATGAGACCTATGGGTAACCTCTTCCCAGGCCTTCACAGACAGACTACAGCAGGTCAGGAAGCGGGATGTCAGTTCTGAAGGGTAGGACATCAGAAATTAATATGTAGGTAATTAAAAGCTAAGATCTGTAGTACACTGGTATACCTCTAGCCAGCATGATAGGTAAGACTACAGACTGAAGTGGCGTACTCGACATACCAGTACAGTCCTAGCAAACATGAACAAGAGTCAGGTGTGCCCCCCATCCTATGCAGAAATATAGTAACAGTCAGGTGTGCCCTCCCCCAATCCTGTGCAGAAATGTAGAAACAGTCAGGTGTGCCCTCCCCCAATACTGTATAGAAATGTAGAAACAGTCAAGTGTGCCCACCTGCTATGCAGAAATGTAGTAACAGTCAATGCAAAATGATCGATGGATACCCTGCAGAGACAGCATGCTACCTGTTTGTATACAACATAAAGGTCAGCACTGCAGTACAAACTATCTGGACTCAGTCCACACATGCAATACAGAAGGCTATATTGGGCATGCTCGCACACAGAGAAATGAAGGCAATGTCAGTCAACAACATACTGAAAGGTTATACTGGGCATGCACACACACTTAAACACATGAAGGCCATGATTGCAAACACCAGTGGACCAGACATATCTGGCAGTCACAGTTGTTAGTGCAGACACTCATCAGTATGCACCACGCATGCCTTGCCCAGACAGTGAATAGGAATACAGACATATATGTAAGGACGACACACTATAATAAGCCAAAGGTAGATGGACATAGATGTGTGGAAGAGGGTGACTGTGACAAGGAGCCATCCAGGCCTGTCCCACCCAGCACAAAGCCAAAGGGTCCCAACCACATGAGGTGCAGATGTTACACTGCAGATACTAGACACCAGTATCTGTCAGCATTACAGACTATGTGGTGCACGTGCTAGCTGTGCAACATGACTATACAAGAAAGTAGTCATCTAGCAGCTGTATGCATGCACCTGTGAAATATGACCCTGTATGTGCTCACATGTGGTGTGTCAACCCATAGATGAATGGGTTATGGCCCATGCACACACTGCCATCCCCATAGCCCTACTATGACAAGCCTGCTGAGGTCATCCAATGTGAAATACACCTTTGGGAGAGTTATAGCCCAGTAATCTCCATGGCACATCCCATAATGGTGTAGCACTGTAGTGTGATAAACTAGTCAGGTAGGAGTTCTAAACCCAGACTTGGCGAGTGTGTGTTTGTGTGCATGTCTGTCTCTGACTGTGTAGAGAGCAATGGGTTTTGGGGTAGGCAGACTACCAACAATTCAAATGCTCAACTTTGGCAAGGCTGCTGATCTCATCCACCTAGAAATACATCTCTGGGAAGGTTGTAGCGTAGTAATCTCTGTAGCTTGTCCTGTAACTGCATACTGCTGTAGTGTGATAAAGTAGTTAGGTAGGTATTCTAATCCCAGACATGGCAAGTGTGTGTGTGTGTGTGTGTGTGTGTGTGTGTGTGTGTGTGTGTGTGTGTGTGTGTGTGTGTGTGTGTCTGTGTAGAGAGCAATGCTTTTTAGGGTACTCACACTCCCTTCAATTCATATACGCAACTTTGGCAAGGCTGTTGATGTCATCCACCTAGAAATACACCTCTGGGAAGGTTGCAACCCATTCATCTCTGTAGTGTGTACTGTAACTGTGCACTGTTTTAGTGTAATAAAGTAGTTTGGTAGGTGTTCTAATCCCAGACATGGACAGTGTGTGTGTGTGTGTGTGTGTGTGTGTGTGTGTGTGTGTGTGTGTGTGTGTGTGTGTGTGTGTGTGTGTGCCTGTCTGACTCTGTCTGTGTAGATAGCAATGCTTAGGGTACTCACACTCCCTACACTTCATATGCTCAACTTTGTCAAGGCTGCTGATGTCATCCACCTTGAAATATACCTCTGGGAAGGTTTTAGGCTAGTAATCTCTGTTCGTGCCATAACTGCATACTGCTGTAGTGTGATTTAGAACTGTGGTAGGGTTCCATCCCCACCCATGGCAGTTCTGGATGTGTTGTGTGTGTTTCAATGTCTGTGTATGGAGCAGTGCATTATAGGCTAGTCACACTCACTACAATTTGAATGTCCTACTTTGGCATTCCTGCTGATGTCATTCATTGTGAAATACACCTTTGGGGAAGAAGTTTTCCAATAATGCCCGTCATGCATCCTATAACAGCTCTATGCTGTAGTGTAATATAAACTTCTGTTAGGGGTTCTATACCCACACATGTCAGTTGTAGATGTTTTGTGTGTGTGTCACTGGATCACCTCATTGGCCATGTGCAGAAGGCACCCAGAGGATTGGCTGATGCTTGCCAATCTCACCCTGCCAGTCACTAATGTGGTGTCTGGTGATAGATTGCCTGCTGGCACATGGCAGGTGGCATGATACCAATGTACCCACAGTCCCTACACATCCAATCCCTCCATGGACAATAGCCTGGTACACAGCTATGACCACCTGTAGCAATGCACCACAGTATTGACATGTGCATGTGTGCATTACTGAGGATAGCATTGTTTGTGTGTTACACACTTGTAGTTGGGAATTTCTTGACAGCCTTCACAACCACCTCCACTCACATTGCCAATAGTCAGATGTGGCCATTGCTGTATTGGACATGACATGTACCCTGTTACACTCCTCTCCCTAACAGCTACATGTGCCTTGTAGTACCAGCACAACAGTCTTGTACAAATGGGTCGATAGGCATGGGAAACCCATTGAGGTCTGCCAAGTGTGTGTATGTGTGCATGTCTGCATATATGTAGGGTACACCATTCTGAGGCCACATACTTCTATTACACTACACATTGCCACACAGTAGTACAGACAGTGTTTTCACTGCCCAGAGGTGAGGCATTGCAATGCAACACCCTACTGTGCCTGTGGCATGTGCATTACAGAGTATTATGATGGGTTCCAGTGTGTACAATATCCATTGGGGGATGTGGGTGCTGTGTATACAGTCATTACACCACGGTACACCCAGTATATGTCCCATGTACCAGTTTCTAGTGACCACTGTCACCATCAACCATACAGGTAACTGAGAACAGGATACAGCCCAGTTACGCATGTGCTGTGTGTAGCCTACCTGTAACACACTGGACACATGGACTAGTTAGTTAGCAACAATAAGTCCAGGTCTCTAAGATGTGTGTCTGCCTGTTATGTGTCTGTCTATTTGTATATGATGGTATGACACACTATGTATTCTCCATATACAAACATTAAATCCCCCGTTACCATATTGCACATGTCTGTGGATATTCTGCATGTAACATGTAACCTGGTACACACCTCACCCTAAATGAGGTGTGGTGTGTGCAATGAAACCCACACAGTTCAGTAGCACTACATACCTAGGTAGGGGTCTAGTCACAGTGTTGCCAAGTAAGGATGTGTGTGTATGTGGATGAGTTTAGATAAGGGTGCAGATTATACATGTACCAGCAGGTCACTTGTCAATGTGGTACAGGCAATAACTGTTATACAAACCTGTGACGTGTGTAACTGGTCACCAAATATGTCACAGACATGGTGTCACCACAGTGCCATAACCCTTGTGGAATATGACTGCAGACCATCCTTCTGCTGACACATGTACACCTACAACACAAATAGATAACATTATGGAGATAACAATCAATCAGTATTACTAACAGCTGAAATGTATTATAGCTGCATGGCTACACTACTTGACATGTATGCAATACACATTACCTCTGACAACATCTTACACTGCAGTACATTGCAGCACTCTGTTACAGTCACCGTGTGCATCAAAACCATATTAGCCTGTCCCTGCATCGATGTTATGGATGACAGGGACATGGCACAGGTATCATCATATGCACAGGGTGTGTTGCTGGTTTGACAAAGGCAGAGGCTGGTCCATACTTTTGTCATCATGTGTGTGGGTTAGGGGTTTAGTTCCTTGAATGGGTCATGGTGATGTGGTGAGTGTTGGTATGGGGTCACCCTAGGTGTGGTTGCATAGTGTGTGGGTATGCATGCACACAGTTCTGCCATGTGGCTTCCCTATACAGGTGTCATTGGAAATCTGCAGACCATATCTGGCAGGGTGTGCAGTTCAATGCCTCTGGCCATGGACACGCTGACTGTGCCTGCCAAAGGCTCCATGGGCACTTGCAGGTACAGACCTTGAGGTGCTACTCTCCCCTGATGATAACAGATGTCTGATGGAACCATGTCCCGCCTGGGACTGGCCAGAGCCACATGCATGAAACCTGCTGTTGTGTGGTGTGGACAGCACCCTCAGTGATGTGCTGGAGCTGGTACTGCCACTACAGGAGTGACTTTGCATCCTAGCATGTCTACTTTGACTGCCAGCTGCTGGTGTTTCTGGCCTATGTCCACATGGCTGTTGCACCAATCCTACCATGTGTTCAAGCATGGACATACCAAGGTCGAGGAGGCCCACCATCTCACACCACCATCTATCCATAACCTCGGTGTGTTCATGGAGGGCAGCAGCAGGTTCATGGATGTTACCACTTAGAGATGAGAAAGCAGCCCTCTGCAGCCTCAGGCCTTGTCTGGTGTACATTTCCATACATGCCTGTGCCTCTGTTACAGCCCGAAACATGCTCCTGGTGGTACCAGTTGTGGCACCTCTGCCAGGGGCATAATGACCAGCGGCCCTCCCACAAGCACCATGGTACATCTGCGGATGTGGTACCCTGCCAGACATCTGGCTATGCTGGCTGTGACTCGACACAATTGGCATGGACACCACACTTTCCTGGTCAACGGCACCAACTGGCAACTGTCCTTCTGCAATGGCCACTTGTGATGGTGTTTGTAGGGGCACTGTAACTGTGTGCAGGCTTGGGGTGGCTATGAGGGTGATGACAAATGATGGCGCAGTGTCGGCCTCTGACAACCCCACCTGTGCCTCAACATTACCATCATCATCATCATCATCATCAGTGTCTGTATGGACACCATTCTCAGATTGCATGCAGGAGTGACCCTGATCCACCTCGCCATCTGTGGGGAAAACAAACACCCACTTTAAAACCTGTACAGCATTGCATAACAGTACACATATTTACACACTCACACACACACACACACACACACACACACACACACACACACACACACACAGTCCACCTTGCTACCTCCCTGTCCCTGGGTTTACAGACAGTCCCACATTCAGTTACATATGTTCCCCATCCTGCATGGCACTTGCTAACTCATTAATACTACCCATTAACATATCATTCCTCTCCATGCCTACACGTGTGATCACAACACATGACCTGTTACTCCATCATCTCCCTGACTTGAGTGGAGTAGGTCGAACATGGCCTCACTGCTGTCATCCAGTATTACGTTGTGTATGTCCAGTCATGGTGTACATAGCCCATATATGGTTGGGGCTGCTACATTCACTACATATGTCACACACTGGAGACTCATTACAGTCTTGCTCAGTTCATGCCACATCTGCTGCACAATCAACCCATCATGTTGACAACAGTAATATCTGTATACACTCACTGGTGTGCTCTGGTAATTCCTCATTGCATTAGTAGTGCTGCATATGTGGGTAGCTAGTTATCTATCTGCTGCTGGCAATATGATGTGTATACCTGATGTGTACTTTCCCTCCCAATGCATGTTCCATGCTACAGACCTTGTTATGCTATCAGCTGTCCTGTGTTCACATATCATACAGGTTTTCCTGGTGTCTCATGTGTCACTCCATCTACATGTACAGCAAACTCCCAAGGAGAAGTACTGCTATGTGATCAACCCCACTATCACCTGTGCATACATGGGCACCCACACAAACAGACACACATGTACACACACATCTGAAATGTGCATTGAGCACACTCCACTCCACCAGATTGCACACAGACACGATCAACACCCACCCACCCCCCCACACACACACCCTACATGTCAGGTTGCACAACTTTTGTACACATAGTCCTCCCACTACCCTTCTGTCAGCATGCATCACATATGGTACTCAACAACATGCAGTGCAACTATAGTGACTTCATGCTAGCACCAGTATACATGTGTGTGATGCATGGGCTGTGTTGTTAGGTGATGGCCCTTCCCCTTGATAACACTGTGCCCATGTACAAAGTGTTAATGTGGAGCTGTTCTGCACCCTGCCTTGTACTGTGCACCATACCTCACAGGTGTACAAACCATTGCTGCATATGTATTACTGTGTTAGTTATGTCAGCTCCAATGCTCACAGCCCCTATGTGTTAGAATAACTCATACCTGGGATAATATGTGAACAGATGTCATTTGTGAATGCTTGATGTCTGCTTTACAGATCACAACAGCAGAGGTGCATGTATGACCAATACAAGACTATTACACTGACAACCACCAGATTTTACCATGGCAATGGAGGTGCCCTATACATGTCCCACAACTCTGCATGGTTGCAGGGTCTACTCATGTGCACATCCCTTGAAGTGCACATACTGCTGTCACTATTGCTGTGAGGTCAGGGTTACATCTGTTACAGTTACTTAACCTGATTGTGTGCAGGTACAGCCATTCTTAGCATATGTAGGGTCCCTGCTGCAGTGCACTGCTGTGTCATGATGCCACACCCACCCCAACCCCAGCCTTTTTGTAGATGCTTGACAACTATGGCCTACACATGTGTCAGTTTGCAGTGTCCCAAGAATGGGACACTATGTGCAATAGCCTACTACCAGCTTATCATGTGGACCACAGTACTATGTTATGACATAGTGTCGATCTGTAATGGCTGCTATTGTAATACAGGTATATTTGCAGTTGTAGCACCATATGACGGTGTTGTTTCACACATGTCCCTACTGTAGGCCGTGTGTCTTGCCATACTTCTCATCCCTATGGACACATTTCACAATGACAGGATGTTATTTATCTTGCATGTGTCTGATGTACTCTTCTGATATCCTATCATGGTCTCTACTGTGATTCAGTGCATTTCACAGCAACAAAACGTGAATGTGTACAGCATGCAGTATATGTAGGTGTGTTAGATGTGTGCATGGAATATCCCATAGCTATTACATGCAGGGTGTATTGTCAAACGTGAACATGAACCATACTCACTGGCTACAGGCTGCTGTGTTGCTAGTATCCTGGAGGGATCTACATAAGTGTGTGAGAAAGGTGATGTCAGTGGCCACAGCTGTGGCATTCATAAGGGTGAGTGCAGCATTACGGTACATCAACAGTAGAAGTCCACAATACTACAGCTTATGCACAACTCTTTATTACTACTACATAGCAACAGACTATGTAGATGACACCTCAGATATGCATGATGTACCTGTACAGATGCAGATGCATATGCAACAGTGGTCTACTGATATGGCCTGTGGCCTTTCCAGCATGCTACTCAGCTAGTGTGTGGGTAGCACCCATCTCCACAATGGTATCTGGCAGTTGTTAACTGTGCGGTCGGGCAGGTGCCACTAGGCTGACAAGGAGCTCCTCAACATGTGTCAGGGGGTGGATGGCATTCCCCCCCC
>NC_056732.1:1885526924-1885534424 GCF_019279795.1 Protopterus annectens | reverse complement strand
ATTAACAGTACTTAAACTGTAGTTTTATTGGCCATTTTGGGTCAATTCCTAACTCCTTGATCTCCCTCTCTCAAAACCCGATTGCCTCATGGTTTTGGCGTCTTTTCAGACTTGTTGGCTGTTGGTGAAGCACCCACCAAGAGGAGAAAACGCTGAGAGAAGAAAGGAGCCACTTTTGAGATTTTAAGTATTTTGCTTCAGATTATTTGCTAAGTTTTTCTGCATTGCCGCCTACTTTTGAACATTTTCCGGCTTGTTAAACTTGATTTCTGTGTTGGTAGCTGTATTTAGAATGCAACCTAGAGCTGATTACTGAATTTCCTGCCTGCACTTATTTTTAAAATCGTTTTTTTTTCTTAAAACTTGCATTTTATCTGTCTCTGGCCTAGCACTCAAGTGTGGGGTCATTTACTGCACTGTTCTAACGTGTTGATACTTGTGAACCTCTGCTTTCCTTAAAAAACAAAAAAACAAAAAAAACTTGCTTTTTTCCCACTTTTCTGAGATTTAAAAAAGTTCAGTTACAGATTTGCTGTTCTGAACTGTTTGTAAGTTTCTCGGAGGCCATTGTTTGCTTGGGCTAAAGGGAAGTCTCTGTGTTCATCAGTGGAAGTGATAAACATTGAGCAGCCTGCCTGCCCCTGTGGGAGTAGTAACTGCCTTAAACTGTAGTTTTATTGGCCATTTTGGGTCAATTCCTAACTCCTTGATCCCCCTCTCTTAAAACCCTCTTTTGCTATTTTTTTACATAGCGCAGCATCGAGCAGCGCCGCTTAATCAGGTTTAAACTATTCCCGGCTCCACAAAGTCTGCTCTTCACTTTTTCCCTTAGAACTGCTCTGTCTTTCAATTTAAACACCATATTCTCATTCTAAGGCCCTTCACTGGTCCAGTTAAGTAATCCTACACGTTAGCACTATTAAACCATAAGCACTACTTACTCTTATACTCTCTACGATTACCTTGTCCCCTATTGGTCCATTTTAATTCAGTTCCCTATATTACTCTAGCATGTCCAAAGGTCAGTCAATGGTTTCCTCTCCAGTCCAGCTGGTGAATCTGGGAATTTTGAGGCAATGTTATAACTGTCTCATGTACACGGACAACCCTCTCCTCCTCCAAACAGGTTCAAATATATGTGAGAGATGCAACCATATTGCCAAACTGGAGGCTGAGCTCTCTCATCTCAAAACTGGTGTAACCAGTCTGGAGGAGAAGGTAACCTCACACAACACAGTCCCAGTATCACATAGTCCCACCACAACAGTGAACCAAACACATAAAAACACAAAAACATACTTGGAGGTTCTAAATAAAAATCTACCTAAGCAACAGAGACCTCCAAAGCAGACATCCAAGCAAACACTACCCCAAAACAAAACATGTATAACACATAGCACACAAAGTCAGTGTGCCAAGCAGTCACAGCCCTTAAAGCTGAATAACACACCTGATACTCTTGTAATAGGTGACTCTATTGTCAGACACACTGACGTCCCGCTCACCAGGTTGAATAAAGAGAAGGTCACGGTGAGCTGCCTGTTGGGTGCTAGGATCCGCCACATAACGCAAGCACTCAGGTCACTCCAAAGCAAATACAAATATGACTCAGTCATTGTACATGCTGGTGTGAATGACCTGAGTCGTACCTCCCTTGACTACATGAAAAGAGACATAGAGGAGCTCTCTGACCATGTAGCCCAGGCCGGTATGACCCTGACCTTGAGCAGCATCTTACGCTCACCTAGAATGATGCCACAGTATAAAGACAAAATGATTGATTTTAACAATTGGCTAAAATTTTGGTGTCATTCAAAGGGGATCCAGTGTCTGTCAGCCTGGGATGACATGCTCGATAAGCCACATTGCTTCACTAGGGACGGCTTGCACCTGTCACCCCTGGGCTTTTGGATATTGGCAAAGACTCTTGCCACCCACATAGTGCCTTTTTTAGGCAAGGCTCAAAAGTCAAACCCACCACTGTAGACAGCACAAGGAACAAGAAACTAAGGGTAATGCTGCTAAATGCCAGAAGTCTTAAGCTCAAGATGCATGCACTCGAAGCTTTCCTCAGTATGGAGAACATCGATATCTGTGCAGTGGCAGAAACCTGGTTCAAGGCTCCAGAGAGCACCACAGCACTACCAGGCTATACCTCATATCATGATTTTCGGCCCCAAAACCCGGACTGAACCACAAAAGGAGGGGGAGTTTCCATATTTATCAAGGATATCCACACCTCCAGGTTAGTGGCATTGCACGAAGTATCGGAGACCATCCATGTGCAACTGACAGTGGGCAAGACTGATTTTCAGTTTATAGCATCCTACAGACCACCCTCGCAAAGTCAAGAATCCCACTCAGCTTTCCTGAAAACATTGGAGAACATAAAGTTCTCTCCGAACACCATTATATTGGGTGACTTCAACTACCCAAACATAGACTGGGAGCATTACTCAAGCCCCAGCACCTTAGCCCAAAGGTTCCTGGAATTTATAAACTCAAATGCTATGGAACAACTAGTCACCACTACCACAAGAGGGGAAAACATACTAGACCTGATCATTACCAACATGGGGACTTTATGCTCCATACCAGAAGTATATCCCTCATTGGTAAGATCAGACCATAAATTAATTTCACTGGATATCCACATCCCGACCTCACCCCCAGCCCAGAAAACCACAGTGAAAAACTTCTCAAAAGTGAAATTCACACTTCTCAAAACCGAAGTGGAATCCTTCAAGGCCCCAGAGCCAGTGGAAACTACGGCCCAAACTGCAGAATCCTATATAAACGCATTCTACGGACATCTCCAGGAATGCATGGATCATGCTATCCCAAACAAAATCAAGACCCAATTATCCAAAGGCAGGCATCCAGTCTGGTGGACCCCAGCCATAAATAAACTGTACAACAGGAGGAGGAAGCTACTACACGATAGAGCAAAATCCCTAAAAGGGAAGGCATCTCTGATCAGTACTAGCAAAAAATACGATACCTCATAAAATCCTCCAAGGCCAGCTTCGAGAGAAAAATTGCACAGGACACTAAAGACAATCATAAGGCTTTTTTCAGTTATCCAAAAAAACGGAGGATGCAAAAACAAACCAATAAGCAGAAACAAAGCACCCTGAACCACTGCTAGGTAGGCACACAAATTTAATAAGCCGAACAGTTCACTCGAATATAATATAACGCTGAAGCAAATCACCATACGTTGGGCTCACAACTTCATCAGATTATGCTAATACATTCAATTAAAACCTTTTATATACTCATCCAGCTTTTAAATCAACCAGTAAAAACACTCATTTATACATTTGAATTAATTAATACATTAACAAGCATTAAAATTCAAGCTGTGTGGCTCTGTTAAAAATAGGAAACCTGTTAAATACTAAAACAATATATGTGTGTTATATATTAAAAAACATGTATGGTGATTTGCTTCAGCGTTATATTATATTCGAGTGAACTGTTCGGCTTATTAAATTTGTGTGCCTACCTAGCAGTGGTTCAGGGTGCTTTGTTTCTGCTTTTTTCAGTTATGTTAGGAACCTGGGATGCAACTCCCAGACTTGTTCTGTGTTGATTCTAAACGACAAAAAATACACTGAACCCACAGACATCGCTAATATCCTGGCAGACAGGTTCAGTGCAAACCTTTCCACCCCCTCCCACCCAAAATAGCAAGTATCTATCCCAGCAGAGTGCAGCTTCCCAAACATCTCTGATGCTCAGGTGAAGGCCGCCCTCTCCAAAGCAAAAAACACTGCTTCCATGGGACCAGATGGCGTCCCGGGTTGCATCCTACATGAACTCCAAGAAGAACTAATCCCTCAAGTAAAACTGCTGTACAATCTCAGCCTCACTACAGGATATGTGCCCAAAGAATGGCGTACAGCAACAGTGGTCCCACTCCACAAAGGTGGCACCTCTGCGGACCCTGGAAACTATCGCCCCATAAGCCTGACTAGCCTAGTCTGCAAGGCTATGGAGAGGATCATCATGAAACTCATAAACAAAGACATTGAGGACCTACAGACACTAGATCCTACCCAATTTGGCTTCGTCAAGGGCAGATCCTGCCTTTTGAATCTGGTCGAATTCTTCGAAACAGTCACCATGGCCATAGATGAAGGGAAGGTAGTCCACACAGCCTATCTGGACCTTGCAAAGGCATTTGACACAATACCACGATACCACACCAAGAACTTTATTAGATAAAGCTTTTGGGTCTACACCCTTCATCAGTATGAGTCATTACAAAAAGATCAGCATTTCAATAGGAGAATATAAAATCACATGCTTCAGCCCATCCTACTCCCTAATTAAGAATCAAAACTAAAAGTAATATACAACTCATAAAGGTCTAAATAAAAAATACTAAAAAAGACAAAAAATCTTACTTTACATAAAAACTCTTCTACTTAGAATAAAACATAAAAAATATTAATAACTTATAGAAACATTATATAAGTATTAATATATCTATACACAATAAAGAAGTCACTGGTAGCATCTAACATCCTATGGTGTACTACATCAGGTTCTAGAAACTTGTCATAACCTATTAAAGCCTCTCTCTCTGCCTTTTAACTAATACTGGCTTTAAACTAACCACATTATTTAAGCCCGGGTGTACATCCGCCTGTAGCCTAATAATCCACTCAAGTTCTCTCAACTCCAAAAAATTGTTAATGTCACCTTTCCTTAAACTCACTTCCATTTTACTTAATACCCTAAATTTAAAAACATGTCTTTCACCTTTCTCCATGGCATGCTTACTCAGAGCATTTGTCAATACTTTTCTTCTTACTTCAGATTTATGCTCCACTATTCTCTTTCTTAGTTTTCTGATTGTTTTGCCCACATAGAACGATGTACACAAGGTACACGTAGCTAGATACACTATCCTTTCCTCATTACAAGCAGTTAATGTTTTTATAGCAAAGACTTCTCCTGTTGTTGGATGTTGAAATTTAGTGTCTCCTTCATATAAATCATTGCAACAGGAACAATTATAACATTTAATCGTCCCTCCTAATTCATTTTTTCTTTTAGTTTTAACCTGAAAGTCTTTATAGCATATTTTCTGCTTCAGAGCTTCATAGCTCCTGTAAACAAACCTTTGGTTTATCACCTACATTGTTTTTATTCAGGCATAGCCAATAAAATTGGCCAATTCTTTCTATTATATTACATGCACTCCGTGTATTTAAATTGTATGTTGTCATATACTCAAAGTTTCAACAACTGCAGGTGAACCATCACTTGTTTTCATTACCAACTGCCAATATTGGTCTATACATCAGACAAACATCATTAATTTCTGGTCAGAAATATCGGTCACATGATTTGCAATATCATGAAGGCTAATTTACATTTAAATTTCAATCTTAGACTAGCCTGGTAGAAACGGCAGTGTGGGATTGAATGTTGAATCAGGTTATTCAACAGTATTATTAAACATTAATCAGATTAACAGAATATCAGATTGTGCAGACAAATGTTCAAACTTGAAAATGTTTATAAGGGCAGATTGAGAATAAAATGAAGATATCTTCTAAAAATTCATGCGAGGCATGAAACGTTTCATGCCTCGCATGAATTTTTAGAAGATATCTTACGATTTATATTTGATGGTTCACCTTTTGGTAATGATTTTATACTCAGTACGCAACCCTTATAAACATAGGTTTTGCAAGTCATAACATTTGTCTGAAGGGTTGTACAGCCTCTTGGATATTCTGTTAATGATTTTAACAATAAGATTTTAACTATAATGTTGAATGAAATAATATAATATTGTTTTTAATTTAACCTGGTGTCTATGGCAACTTGATTCCCCGCCCACACTGCCGACAACATCCGGAGTGTCATGGGGAATCGGGGAAGTATAAGATTTGAAATTTAAATGTAAATTTAGCCTTCAGTGATAGGATTTGCAAATCATGTGATTGCTCGATATTGGGTATTTCTGTTAGAAGATTATGTCTTGATGTTTGTCTGATGAAGCGGTCTAGTGTACCGTGAAAGCGCTCACAAATAAAAGGTTTTTTTACAGCTCTGTGATTGAAATAATCTTGGGATTGGATCAACTACGTGTTTCGTTCAGCACAAGTTTTGGTTTGAAAGCTATTACGGCACAAGTGCTATTTCTTTGGATGTGATACAGCTTTATTTTGCATTTGGATGTGATACAGCTTTACTTTGTATTTGATTCCTTGGATTTATAAATATTTGACGGTTCACTTGCTGGTTGGAAAGCAGCCCCTACCGGCAGTCAGTGACTGGGTGTGATTTGGGGATTTGTTCATATATATATATATATATATATATATATATATATATATGTATATATATATACACACACACAAACACACACATATATATATATATATATATATATATATATATATATATATATATATGTATATATATTTATATACATATAGCTGTTTATCTGTCTACATTTACAGATATATATCTGTCCATGTGTCCATGCATGTTTGGCTCATATTTTTGGCCTGTACCTCATTCTCTTGGCAATTGACATGGATTATCCCAGTAGTAAAGTCAGTAACAAGTGCCAACACTTTTGTGTTTCAGACTTCATCGCCTTCAAAATATGTGTTCTAATATATATAACTGTGTAACTAGCAATGTTTTAGGTGTATTAGAGCAGTATTTGACATATATCCCTATTTGTACCCACATTTTGGCACACTTTGTCCAGAATTTTTGCATTAAGAGGTTGTATGGTATGATATTATTATATTTCCTGTACTGTTGACTGTTTTTGCTGGATTTGTTTGTGAAAACATCAGGGTTATGTATATCTGTCATGGCTTAGTGGTAAATCACTTTGTTTATGGTGAGCAGGGTCCTAGATTTGAGCCTTGCAGACGCTGTTTATTTTGTTGCTGGGCAGAACACCGGTTGTTGGATACAGAGTGATTAAGGCCCTTTAAAGCAGTTGTAAGTGGATTTGCTCAGAGGTAAGCACTGCTAACTTCCAGGTGCAGTGTCTTACACTCAGCTCCTAAATTGCTTAACCTGTGTAGGCAGTGCTTACCCCATGCATAAACAGGCTTAAACCTGCTTACTGCTTCTTACAATTGCTTACTGACAGTTACCTCCATGCTAATTTCTTTAAAAGAAAAGAAAAAAGGGTTGATAGGAAAGTGGTGAAAAAGGGGCACAAAGAGGGAAAGACAGTAGGAAAAATAGCTAGGGATGTTCAGGAGTGTGTAGGGAAGGTCCATAGCTGCCCATTTCTTCTACAGCTGTGCATATAAACTGAATTTGGAGGTAGATTTGGGCACTTGAACCCCTGGGAGAGAGGGGTGAGGACAACAACAATTCATTGTGATGACAATTAAACCAGATTACATGTGTCCAATGGACATGTGTGTGAAATGGACAGCTATGTATGGGGCGAGATATTTATGTGGGAACAGATTGCGCTTTTATTCAAAAGTGAGTGGTAGTTAG